>NC_091827.1:59279100-59579100 GCF_038994185.2 Dermacentor albipictus | reverse complement strand
AAGGCAGCCGAGCTGGCAATGGTGGGCGTTGGGACCAAAGAAAATTTGTTCAGACAAAGAAATTTGTCGACGATAATTGTCAACATAAGTGAATAGCCCGAACGAACGAACGAGGGAGACACAAAGCGAGATAAAGCGAGAGTCTGAGAGAGAGTGAACGAATAAACGAACGTTTTCTTGTCGAATCCAACCACGACCATCGGCCATCACAGACCACCGCCCAACAATGAAAACAGCCGAAAGAATCAAAGAAAGTTGTTCCCCTTAAAAGGTGCGTAGGCCCTCGGCTTCGATACGGAACGAGACACAGAGAGCAAAGCAAGTTAATATTTTAGGTCGCATGAGCAGTCGTCACGGTTGTAATCAGCCACGGGAAGGCCGGACATGAACGTCGCTTGCGGGCGCTATAGTGCGAAGCAACGGGAGGCGAATGTGGCGGGAAGGGCATGTCGCCTCAGCGCACCATTACTGTCTAGTATTTAATTTTATTTTATCTCGCGACTACCTATAGACTACCCGCCGTGGTTGCGTAGTGGCTATGGTGTTGGGCTGTTAAGCACGAGGTCGCGGGATCGAATCCCGGCCACGGTGGCCGCATTTCAATGCGGGCGAAAACAACCATGTACTTTTAGATTTAGGTGCAGGTAAAAAAGAACCACAGGTGATCAAAACTTCCGGAGTCCCCTCCCCTACTGCGTGCCTCATAATCACATCGTGGTTTTGGCACGTTGAACCCCACATTTTTTTTTTTTTACCTATAGACGAAAGCACTTTTATTATTGCGGTAGGAGGATCACTGCGCCGTTCTGTAGGCGTTTAACTTGTGTCGCGCAACCAAGAACCTGTAGATCGCGGCGACGCACCTGACCGCCATGTAGGACTTCCGGTCCAGCGTGCAGCTGATCCAGTAGGAGTGGTGGTCGGACTCGGAGAAGTAGCGCTGCAGGCAGAAGTTGACGCCGCAGCCGCTGAAGTGCACGATCGAGAAGAGGCAGGCCCGGCGCCTGACACGCTCGGCGAAGTTTCGCGTCAGCGCCTTCCACTCGGGCAGCGAACGCGCTGACACGAGGCAGCGCCGGCACAGCTCTTGCAGGCTCCACACGCGAGGGTGCGAGAGCCGAGCGCGAACGGAGCGGACGGCGCGGTCCAGAAGTGGCTCGACAGCGGCCATCTTGTGGATGCCTCTTCTTCTTCTTCTTCGTGGTGGTCGTCTGCCCCCTTGCAGACAGCTCGCGCTCGCAAGGAAATAGTTTTCACGCGACAGCGTTAAGGAGCTCGTGTCGCAGGAAAGCCGGTGTCGTCGGCGTCGGCGTCGGCGTCGGCGGCGTTGGCCGTGAGCGATATTCGATTCATCGATTAATTAATTAATTAATTATTTTATTTATTTATTCATGCATGCATGAATTCATTCATTGAGTCACTCATTCATTCATTGACTATGTTTATTTGGGGAAAATGGAAGAAGGGGAAAAATGTCCGACCATTACGACACTCCCAAATGCGAAGTTTGAGCGCAGTTCGATAAGCGTTTTCATTTCGCGATATATTGAGGCGAAGAATTTGGTACCGAAATCACCGCACCGACTGGAGGTGGGCCAGTCCCGTCTGCCCGTTCGCAGAGGGAGGGGCAGTATGGGAACGCTGGCATGATGAGCGGCATCGGACTTAGCTGTGGAAGAAGACGACGACGAACGCGTGAGCAAGTGGCACGAGTGCGTTCGTGCGGTTACGCCGAGGGACGCCGACGCTCAACCCAGGAGCGGGAGTCTAAAAACTGAGCTCTGAAATGGAAATGGGTTGTCTCCGAGTTAACATGCCCGTTCCACCAGCAAATGCTATGAGCGAGTTTAGAAAAAATTGAAAGGTGTTTGCGAGAGAAATAATTGAAGGGAACAGTGCCTAGATAGATGGATTTATGCAACATTGCCTGCTTTAAATATTCCTGTTAAGCTCATTTCTTTCAACGCGTTGAAGACGCGTCAGATTTTCGTTACTCATTTATTGATTGATTGAGACAGTCAAAGATTCAACGAACGTTCCTGAAGAAGTTAGATGGGTGGTAGGACTGAAAGGTTAACGTTTCGGAACTGCCTCGGCTTACTCGTTCTGCTCCTGAACCCGTTACGAAGTCATTTGTCTGTTTCGGAACCAATATATGGGTTCACACGTTTGCTAAGCTTTTTACATTTAGAACCGTTACGAAATGAAGCTCGTTTAGAGAATTGACATTTCGACGAGTTGGTGAAACTTCACTTTAAGGAGCGCAGCGCAAACCGATACGCGTACTAGAAAGAAAGTATGAACTCTTTCAGTGTCGCTGACGTACCAGCACGTCGTCGCCTTTCTGTACTGCCATGTTACTGACGTCAGATAGGAACGTGAGAAGCACACCAAGAGAGCGTTTGCCATTACCGCGTCAGTTTTCTTTTTCTTTCTTTCTGCATAACCAAAAATAAACCGTTCTGTTCATTTTATAATATCCCAGAAAGAAAAGCCTGACAATGAGAGTTTGCTACCTGCAAAAAGAAAAAAAAAACGACATTAAAGGGAGTAAGTGACAAGAGAGACGTTGGCCTCGCCATTCGGAAGTTTATTAGAAGCAACAAAACCAACAACGATGGCTCGACAATATTAGAGCTGTTTCTAAAGTAATGTTAATTTCTCTCTTTTCTATATTGGTGGAACATACGCGAAGGTCAATCCCGGAGACCAAGACCAACGAACAGGTCGCTTCGGTACAGGAGGTCAAGAGACCCCGACCTAGCACAAAAAAAACTGACGTCCTTGAGGACATGCTAAACAAACTCTCTGACAAAATGGATAAAATGTTCGAGATGCTGGCGGCGCGCATTAGTGACAGCGAGGCAGAGAGGAAGGCGCAGGCCCTAAAGTACGACAGGCGGCTCGCAGAGCTGGAGAAGAAGCTCTCGTAAAGATGGCGGGCACCAAAAAGGGAAGACTCGTCATCTGGCAGTGGAACTGCCGCAGCTTCTCGAACAAAAAAGCAACAATGACACAACACATTAAATTGACCGCAAAAAGACAAAAGCCCGACGTAATCATTCTCCAGGAAACATTCGACCACGCCAAAATTGCCGGGTACGCCACCCACAAACAACGCACAAAAGGGACGGGAAGGGACATAGTCGTGACCACATTAGTCAAAAAAGGACTGGTCGCGATACCGAGAATTATGAGAAAAATTACGGACATTAGCCACATTCTCATAGAAGTCGTACCCCGCAGCAAGAAGGAGAGCAGCACTTTCGTTCTGAACGTCTACAGCAGCCCATCCAAGAAGGGCCTAACACACAATTTCGAAGATTTAATAAACGAAACGTTGACCATCGCCGGCGACAACAGGCTCATCATCGGAGGGGACTTCAACGCTCCACACACGCAGTGGGGCTATGGACACTCGTCCAAGAAGGGAAAAAATCTGGCCGACCTCATAGAAAAGGCCGGCCTAACCCTTCTCAACGAGCCGGCCTCACACACCAGAGTGGGTGCGGGCCCCCATAGGGACAGCACACCAGACCTAACGCTATGCAGGAGAGCCGGGAGAATCACCTGGGAGAACACCTTCGAGGACCTGGGGAGCGATCACAGGATACTCAGCATTGCCCTAGGAGAGCCCCGCGTCACGAAGGGAATAAAACATAAGTTCCGGCTAGTAGACTGGGACAAATTCCGCAAAATCAGAGACGAAAAAGAACAGGGACCCATAAGAAACATAGAGGAATGGAACGGAGAGCAGCTACGAGACGTAGAAAAGGCCACGACCGAGATGGAGTGGGGCGACTGGGAGGCTCGACGCGAACATGAAGACGACGACAACGGTGGTGGCCACTCTCCGCGGATGGACAGCAGGCTCGCGCACCTCGTACAAGCCAAAAAATCCACCCAGAAACGGCTGCAAGGGCAAAAACACAATAGAAATCTAAGGCGCAAAATCGCGGAACTAAACAAGACCATCGAAGCACACTGCGCCCAGTTATGCAATCAGGATTGGGACGAGGTATGCGACGCCATGGACGGCAACATCAACACGGGCAAGACGTGGAAGATCCTCAAGCACCTGCTCGACCCGTCGGGAACGAAGACAGTGGCGAAAGCGGAAATGACCAAGCTCAGACACAAGTACAAAGGAAACATTCATTTCACGGATGTTTCACGGATGAAATCGTCAAGCTGTACCTTGAGAGACCTCCAGCCGTTGAACACCGGAACTACTCGGGCTCTCCCAACGAAGACCTCGACAGAGATTTCTCCCAGCAAGAAATCAAGGCGGTCCTGCAGACCATCAAGACCAAGTCGGCTCCGGGCCCCGACAAAGTGACCAACAAGATGCTCCGGAACCTGGACGACCAGGCAACGAGCCGCTTGACAGACTACATCAACGAGTGCTGGCGGAACGGCGGGATACACGACGAATGGAAGAGGTCCGACGTGATCCTCATCCCGAAGCCGGGTAAACCCTTAGAAATTCAGAACATGCGGCCGATCTCTCTCACTTCCTGCGTTGGTAAAGTGATGGAGCACGCTTGCCTGAGTAGAGTTAACGGCTACCTGGAGTCAAACGACCTGTACCACAGCAACACGATTGGCTTCAGAAGAGGGCTCTCTACACAAGACGCAATGATACAGCTAAATGAGCAAGTCATAGATACCACGGGGCGGGGCTTGAGAACAATACTTGGACTTGATCTAAAGAAGGCCTTCGACAGGGTCAAGCACACGGCCATACTCGACAGAATCGTGCAACTCGGCCTGGGCGAACGAACGTATAATTTTATCCGAAATTTCCTTACGGGAAGAACAGCCAGAATCAGACTGGACGAGGAGGAGAGTATCCAGGTGGACATGGGCAGCGCTGGCACGCCGCAAGGGTCCGTCGTGTCACCGATGCTCTTCAACCTCGTCATGATCGGACTATCGGAAAAACTGGACCGAATAGAAGGCATTAATCACACCGTTTATGCAGACGACTTTACGATTTGGACCACGAAAGACGCAAGCGAGGGTGATATGGAGAACAGACTTCAAGGGGCGGTGGAGGCAATCGAAAATCATCTAGAGGGCACCGGACTTGAATGCTCACCGGAAAAATCGGAACTGCTGCTCTACCGCCCCAGGAGGTCCGGCAAACCGTCCAGAGACGTAGCGGAACTACACAAAAGGGGAATCAGATTAACCACGAGGAAAGGCACGGAGATACCCATGGTCCAAAAGATTAGAGTCCTGGGTCTCTGGATCGAAGCCAGGGGAACAAACACGGAAACTATAACACGCCTGGAAAAGAAAGTCATGGCGGCCATTCGGCTAATACAGAGAGTCTCCAACAACAGGAGGGGCATTAAGGAAAGAAACGTCGTACGGCTCGTTCAGGCCTTCGCGATCAGCCACGTCGCGTACGTGGCGGCATTCGTCCACTGGAACAAGGCCGAGAAAGACAGGATTGACGCGCTCATTAGAAAAGCGTACAGAACAGCACTAGGTCTCCCCCAATACACAAGAAACGAAAGGTTACTACAACTCGGGGTGCATAACACGCTGGAGGAGATCGCAGAAGCACAGAGAATAGCGCAACTTGAAAGACTCTCCGGAACCAAGGCGGGTAGAGAAATCATGGAAAAGATCGGCATAAACTACCACGGAATGAACGGCCCCAAGATGCAGATTCACCCAGACGTCCGAGCCGCAATTAACACGGAAAATATCCCGAAGAACATGCACCCCGTGCACAATGTCGAGAGAAGGAAATGCCGCACGAAAACGATCCTCAAAAATCACGGCGCTCGGGAGGGGGTGCTCTTCGTAGACGCCGCGCGGTACCCCCGAAACAGGGACGACAATGGTGGTGTCGGCGCTGACAAAGGTAACTCCCTCTTCGCAATGGCGGTCGTATGCACGAAAGGAAAGACCGTGACTGCGGGCTCCGTAAGGACTAGATCGTCGGAGGCAGCGGAAGAAACGGCAATCGCATTGGCTATAATCAGCGGTCGGCAACAATACAGAACAATAATCAGCGACTCGAAGACGGCTATTAGGAATTTCACAAAGGGATGGGTCTCCACCGAGGCGGCCAAAATCCTGAACCACAGAGCAGAAGACTTTAAGAACGGCACAATTACACCCAAATACCTCAAATGGATCCCGGCACATATGGGAGAAGTTACCATGAATGCCCCTCCCAACCTCAACGAGAAGGCCCACCGAGTCGCGCGAACACTAACCCACCGCGGCACGGACAGTGACGGCCCAACACCCCGCAACCCTTGGAGGAAGAGGAAAGGACTGCGGCGGAGGCGATGGAGAAGACGGAGGAGGCGAGGACGACGAAGAAGCGATAAAAGACGACAGGGACAGACTGGTCACGTACCACGACATACTGACACACTACACGAAACAAAGAGAAGCATACCCACAACCCCACAAACAACTCGACAGGTCTCAAGAAACAGATTGGAGAAGATTGCAAACCAGAACGTTCCGAAACCCAGTACACTTAAACAGAATAAATTCAACACAATATCCAGACGCAAGCTGCAAGCTCTGCAAACACGAACACGCAGACATGGCACACATCTTGTGGAAGTGCACACAGATCGGTTCAGTATACGTAGAGGACAAGATAGAACCGGACCTTCTCGAGGAGCGATGGCTAAGCGCTCTGACTAGCTCAGAACTACACGACCAATTATGGGCTATCCAGCGGGCCCGGGCAGCGGTGGAAAGGCTATGCCTCACCGCACACAATGCCCGGGTGGCCTGAGCCCGGGCTGGCAACCTCGCAGGTCCTCTTTCCATTAAAGTTTTTCCGTCCGTCCGTCCGTCAAGCACTTCGTCATGACCTTTAAATTTCGCGGTCCTTCTACATACCGCGAGCGAGAAAGTACATAAAAGAAAGGAAGGAAAAGAACGGCCAAGTGAAAAATATGACAGTTACCACATTTGCTCGAGTCGACTATAGTTGAAGTTTCAAAGCAAATAACGCAATAAAGCAGAAACGTCAAGAAATATCAATTCCTCATCAAGTTGAAGTTAAACGATCAAAATGAATCACAACGTGACCAAAAGAGATGACCACGCGAACTATTGATAAAACCTCTAGAGAATAAAAATCACCGCGTATATAGTCTGTGAGGAGTCTGTGAGATGTATGGGTGAGGCCTTTGCCCTGCAGTGGGCGTAACCAGGCTGCTGCTGCTGCTGCTCCTGCTGCTGCTGCTGCTGATGATGATGTATCGGGCACCCAGCCACAGGGTACGTGAAACGTCTTGCGCGTGCTGCTGAAGGTACACGGGCATCTTAACGAAAGGTACATGGGCACTAAAGCACACAAAAATTGTGTCACCAAATACGCTGCTAACATTTATTCACGCATTGCAAAACTTACGCGTTTCGCTTACGAAACAGCTTGTGAGGGTCCTAACGACCCAATCTCGCAATCGTGCACGCTTCCTATCCGTGTATAGGCGGCTCTCCGTGGTCATACGCGGTGGGCGCGAATCGACATCTCTGTCTTTACCGCGCGAGTCTTTCCATGCCATTTCTGGACCCCTTGTGTCGAACGCGGGGGCACCGCAGCCGAGCGACCGCCAAACTTCTGCAACAGAATTGCACACTTGTAAGCCTTACAACTCCCGATGAGCACAGGTTTGACTTTGATGGATTATACCTAATATAACTAAGTAACCTCTTTCAAACGCAACCACTCTCGCTTAGACCGACAACCGTATAGGTTCCTCACTGCATGCCTCACTGAACGCCGAGCGACGGGCTAAATTTAGCTATTATTGCATCACGCATTGCGTGGCAACGGCGTCATCCGTGCACGCGAAACATGCACGATCGAGTAATGGCTTCTTTGCTTTGGACAACAATGCCAAAGTATATGGCACGTGGTATAGTACTGTTGCAAAGATATAAGCGATACTAGTATTACACGTTTTCATAACATACATGTGACGTTACGCCCGGTTCTATCAAGCAACCCCCCAACGCTGACCGCAATAAAGGACTTTTCACGTAAAAAAAGAAGAATTGGATCGCCTAATTAATTCGTGCTCGCTCACAGTTGCGCCTATTAACGATGAACCCTTCCCGTCACCGCTCGAAGTTCTATGCTCGGCATTCCACATAACAAACTGACCCGCTGCTCCCGGCCCCATGCAATGATACGGTAATAAGACGAGCTCCGCCACGATATCAATTGACTCTAGTTTCGAAAGCCGACAGATCTCATTCAAGACCAAAGCTGGTGCTTACGTATAGGCTTATTTTTTGTTGGCACTCATTCCGCCTTGGACTTAATTCCTATGGCGGAGAACGGTGTTTTAATTAGTGGTTGCTTCTCCAGCTCAGAGCAAATTCAAACGGCCTATACTGCCGTAATCGACTACATCTGTAGTTATCCTCAGCACCTGTGTGTGTTTTCCTTTCTTTTTTGTAATTAAACACGATTGAGGTCATTGTGTTTGAAAATGCCTTCTCTTCGTCTTAAGGGCGCGCGTCAGTATGCCATTTCAATCATCATCATGAGTTCTGAATTACCGGCCAGATCCAGCCTACATAGCCACACACCGCCCAGACAAGTGGACAACACGGTGACAGATTGAGCACTTGAATCCGCTTGCAAGTTTGGTACGTCACTGCATTGAGACTCCTATCCTTGCAGCTCCAGCCCTGCAGAAAAGCACAGAAAGAAGACGACGGTCCAACACGGAGCCCACGCTACCAGACTGCATGCCTGATGAATGCAATCTGATGCCACCCTCACCTACGACGCCCCAGAAACGACGAGGTTGCCCGGCTTGACTCGCATTCATCGTGCTCTCCAATGAGACGTTAATCCAGGTAACAGCCTGTCACAAAATTTCCCAGCAGAAACGGTTCGCGGCCGAACTAGCCACGTTGTGCCGTTATTATGTTACGTAGGAAGACGCAGACGAGAAACTACATACAAGTATTTACAGAGAAATACGCGGCACTTGGCCAAGAGGCGTGAGATATTCTGTGATACCGTGTGTAAGGAGGACTTCTTGCTTGGGAGCAGCGATGCAGCGACCGTCGGGCACTGGTGGGGATGACACAAAGTCAACGAGCGAAGTCTACGAAACTGAGGCGACTGGGGGTATAGTTCAGCGGGATCCAGAACAGGCAGGTCAAGGCGGAGAGTTCTGGCTGAACAATCTATGAGAGCAGAATGTGAGGAGAGGAAGTCTAGGCCAAGGATGATGTCGTGGGGACAGTGGGCGATGACTGTGGAGAGAGAACGATAGTGGAGCGATCGACAAAGGAGACGCGGGCGGCGCACATACCAATTGCGGGGGCTTTTCTGCCGTCGGTGACGCGGAAAACAGGCGTCCTGGCGCATGTTATTATTTTCTTCGGGCGGTTACGAACGTCAACGCTCATAACAGATAAATGTCTAGAAGAGCAGACACAGGAACGCCGTATACTTGCAGACTTGCACTTTAAAAGGTTCATATGAGTGGGCAACGTCCGTAGAGAATTTGGTGGCGTAGAGAGCAGTGCAGCGCCACCTCGAGGCGCTGCATCGTCTAGTTTTCAGCTGAGGGCGTCCGCAGGAAGTCGTCTAATATGAGCGACGGGGCTGGGGCGAGCGAGATTGTCGACGTTAGGGCGAAGGTAATCGTGAATAGGGGTGCGTCAGTGCAGAAGATACAGTGGCGGCATTATCGGACGGTGCGGTGTAGGGACGAGAAGAGACGCTATGGGTGAGAGTAGCCAGTATACGTGGTCCAGCTCGGAGTCCAACGACTGCGTCAGTGGCAAGAAATGTGCCCGATTCGACGACAGTGAAAACAAATGGGCCTTATCGTGCGCAGTGCGCCGTTCAGATTGGTTTCGCAAACGTGGTGGGTAATAAGATGTGGGACGGGACGGAATCGAAGAATCCGGGCGCGCATCAGGGCGATGGGCCGAGCAGATGGTGTGGAGACCCATGTTGGCGAACTCTTGACGGACAACTGCCTGGATCAAGGAAACCGTGACTGCATGTGAGCTGGAGGAACTGGCGCCGAAGACAGCTGGATAGGCGGCCTCAATCTCTCGCGGGATGATCCTGGTAACATCGCCAGTGTTGTTGGGACGAGGAGCGTCAGCACAGGAAGATGCAGCCGGGGTGTTTGGCAAACGGGCGAACTGTTGATTGATACGTCAGGTTTTCGCGAGCTCCAGGCGGCGGCACTCTTTGATAAGTGCGTCCACCATCGCTACGTTGTTGAAGACGAGCAATTTGAAAGCGACATCGGCAACACCTTTGAGAACCTGGGAAACCTTGTCTGGCTAGCGCGTCAACTTTGCCTTATAGAGCCAAGAAGGCTTGCGTGTAAGTGACGCAGGGCTCTGTTGACGTCTGCACGCGGCTGGATAACGCCTTCTTCGCGGCAAGTCGGTGACTGTAAGCGTGGCCGAACAAGTCTCGGAGCTTTTGCTTAAGTGTATCCCAACTGATGAGCTCATCTCCGTGTGTCCAAAACCAAACGCCAGATTTGCCACCGAGGTAAAAGACTACGGTGGCGAGCATGATAGTGAGGTCCCACCAGTTATTGGTGCTGACGCGTTCGTACAGGCTGATCCATTCCTCGACGTCTTCCCCATCTTCTCACGAGAGTATACGTTCACGAGAGTATACGCCAGGATCACGAGGAGCGGAGAGTGCGACGTAGGTCGTCAAAGTGGCAGCAGGTCGTCGCCGGGAGCCATGACGGAAGGATCGACGTACCGTCCACTGCGAAGCTCCGTGACGAGACACAGGGAACGACCACCTTCACCAAATATGTTACGTAGGAAGAAGCAGACGAGAATCTATATAGAGGTATATTTACAAAGAAATACGCCGCACTTGGCCAAGAGGCAACAGCCCGCGCTAGCCTCTAATCGTCGTGTCGTCTTCCCACTACTGGCCTCTTGGACATCGTAAATACTGGTCCGTACAGCAATATGCATGCCCACTGGGCATGGGCTTCACGGTACTGTTAGGTAAGGCTTCAAGACCGGTCGGGCTTCGAGACTTTGTACCGGCCGTTTTTGATACATTCTATACGCGTGGCCATACACCTTGTGCACAGCGCCTTGCTGCAGAGAGAGTGATTTTGGAGAGGAAGAGGCGCTATTTTCTCGACGCTTTAGGGAGCACTGCTAAGCGCCTTGTGAGAGGGACATAAAGAGGAAAGAAGAAAGAGAAGACAGTGCATTTACAAGTTAGACACCAGCCTCCATGTCCTCCAGACACCAGACCCGTGTCCTCCGGAAACCTAGAAAGGCGCCTGAAGCAAATTGTGTTACTAGGACTGCCTTGGAGAGGGTAAGTGCCTGCTATTTACGTGGCAACACTGCTCTAATCAGAGTCGCTAGCGAGTCTATAGTTTTCTTATTCTTCTTTTTGGCGTGCTAATTTTCTGCCGCAGCTTGTGCGTTCTGATTCCATGGATAATTAATCAATGGAGCGAGGACTTAATGGCTTTTACGTATTCCCGCGTTTCATTTTCCCTGTCAAAATGACATGATGTGCACCAATACATGTACCGTCGGTACAACATTCGGCAGTCAGCGCTCGTATGTGCCTTTCAGTGCATCTCTCTGCGCAGACTCTCTGTTACTTCAGCCTGCTTCAGAATACTTGCGGCATCAGCGAGCCAACTAGCCGTAGACGTTACCGACTTAACGACTTGGTCTTTAGAGTTGGGCGTACGGGACCCGATTCCCAGGCCGCGCGTCTATTCAGTGATTTCGGCTGCATCGTTGGGTGTACCACTATCCACGATTTCGTCAAGCCGCGTGATCTGGGCGTTCCCGCTGCAGACAGCAGATTGTGCCATTGACACCTCAAGCGGCACATGGCTACCGCTGGCCTGATTCGTTCGATCAAGCCGTACGCGCCAGAAGCGGAATGGTATATGCTTTGTGCGAGCAACCCTCGCGCAATGAGGAGGGAGGGGACCGGCTGCACAATTTTATTTAGGAAAGGAACAACTTCGGTAGAGCAAGGATCAAGGACCTTGCTGTGCGTATTATGAGTCTTATCGCTAGACCCTACCTAATGTTAATCACGCAGGCTCTTCAGGAACCGCGAGCTTGTAGATTGTCGCAATCATGGCGGTTCCGTCGCCCGCCTGATATCCGTCATCGTTGAGATGAGTGCGCAACACCCCTGCTCGCCCTTTTGCTTGCGTTTCCGTCCTCGGTGACATTTGCCTCTCTCTCTCCAGACACTATGCGCACGCATTTTAGCAGAAACGGTGGGTTATCTGAGCACGTTTATGCAAAACAATTTTTGTCTGCGTGAATATTCGCCGAACACGCGTCCTCGAAGAAACGTGTTTACATTGTTTTGTGTCACTGTACACGTACTCCAGTCGGGGCGTAGGAGAGCTGTCGAAGGAGGAGTTAAATATGCACAAACCCTAAAACTACCGTGCGTGCGTGCGTATGTGCGCGCATGTGTTGTTTTTCCCCGAAGGCATGATTGCATGCTCCATGCAAATTGTACAAACAGCGGGATGGGGAAAAAATGAGCCGGAATGGAGTATATCAGGAAGACCTGTCTTCAACGCTGCTTATTCGCAATGAATGTTAGCATTGCTTTCACTGGAAAGAGCGTTTGAAACAGCGTTAATTTAGAAAGCAGCCAGAAACGCCCAAGCTGGAATGTTACCAAATTGAGCGCGTTTTTCTTCAGCGAGCTGCAGAGCACCCTTACAACATCTGTTTCTTAAGTTTGTTTTTACCCGATTTGGCTAACGACACCGACATTCACGCAAACCAGGGCTGAGTATGCTTGCAGGTCCGGAAACGTTCTCAGACGATCCAGAGGTTCCTCTACCCTAGAAGATGTGACCCTCGGACGCTGCCAAGGATGCTTCATCCAGTGACGCAGCTTGTTTCACAAAAGGCAAACAAAATTACAGCGCCAAGCCACCTACGTGTACCAAACGCTTTGGATGTGTTCACTGTGTGCCAAACATAGCAGAAAATAAAGATTTCAGCAAAACGAGCGTCTTTGCATTTGCCTTCTTAGAATATCGAACACGAAAACACCAGTGTTGCACAAGGTACCTAATTTCTTTTATGGCAAGAGAAAATTGGCCCGACGACGTTCCTCTCAGTGCTTCGAAAGATTGCTTCTTAGTTACTAGTGCTGCTGCATACTTTGTATATTAACCTTGAATATCTTGCTTTTTTTCTGCACAGACATATCTCGTAAGTATTTATATGCTGATCTTGTTCAGTCGATATAAATATGTTTACCTATATAACCGATACATTTGCTGTGCAATAGGATAATAGCTACGGAAGCATAAACACTGAAATGAAAGCATGTGTAAAACCAGCACTACACAGCAGCTTGTAACAGTAGGTCGTAACAGCAGGTTGCACAATGTAAATTAGTAACGCCGCATATTTTTACATATCACAGTTGCCTTGTGTGGCTGATGTGAACGCTCGTTATCTGCTGTTATCAAGTTATCTTCTGTTGGATATCCTGATAACGCGACGTCCGTCGGATAATCATGTGGATAAACCTTCTAGGATGTATTTTTAACAATTCAAAATGCAAAGCCCTTTGATCATCCTCGCAACGTACAGCATATACTGAATTTCGCTTTGATTATGTACGGATGTCCAGCGGATATCGGTACACGTACCTTGTCAGACTCGGACGTTCCAATCTTATCCGGATATTCAACGGGCGTCGGTGGTTCATTCTGCGGCGACCAACCCTGCGCAACCTACCGAGCGTAGAGAATGATGCAACAGGCGCCGCGATCGGCACAGTGCGGTACCGCAATGACGTAATCACCTCAACGCGACACGCGCTGTTACGTAATGCCGACGCAATCGCTTCCGCCAGCCTTCTCCCTGGCGGCACGCGCTCAGTGACTCAATCATCCTTTCCTTACCTCTCGATGTTTTCGCCTTCGCAATTATCCCCGTCTCCCAGCTTTTTCGGATGGTAATTCACAAACCTATAGCGCCCTTGAACGATACGCATAATCCTATCGCATTAAAAGCTAGACGTCCTTAAACAATTTGACTGTAAGACAACGATCTAAGTTCGTGCGTAGACTCTTGTAGTAAATTAGAACGTGTACATTACATGCTATAGGTCTCCGTGCAGAAGGCCGAAAGGTGTTTGTGGTTTTTACTCATTCTTCCACGTTCTTGACCGTTTAATCTTTATTGATCTACGGTTCAGTGTCTTCATTGCGATGAGCGCATTTTTTTTTTATTCACTTCAGCCGTGATTATCCCCGACCATCGATCATCTTTGCCTTTACCGAATACAGACCGGTGCCGCAACCCTGGTCACACCGAACGTCTACATCCCGATTGCATGCAGTGCGACTGTGGCGTTTCTTGGAAGACGAGGTGCTCCCGGCCGCAGACAAGGACTGGCTCGACGCACCGATGGGGTCAGGCGGTGAGCAGGCAGCTGCGACCATTGGCGGGACCCTTGGCGTCGACGGCAGCCGGCCTGTCCAATCGGAGCCATCGTCGTCCATCGACGAAGAGCAGATATTTCCCGCGACGGCCGATGCGGACGAGGAAGTTCAGTAGAAGTCAACACGCCGATGTCGTCTGCTTCGATCTATGCGATATTGTAATGCCATCTTGCTGAACCCTGAGTCTGTTCGTGTGTCTTGCTTCGACGGTCTCCGTCAAGAGACAGTCCCGGCGACTGTGTGATCACCTTTCACTTAATGTACTTATTTGCAGCGTAATGTATGGAATGTTTTATTTTATCGTTAATATATTTTTTTTAATCACCCGGTGCATGTAGCGCGATTCTACTGTTTGAGGTAGATTACTCTCAGAGGCAGGCGCAATTTGCACGATAAATTATAATGAGTAGTTGAATAACCATCAAAGCCTCGCTAATTAAGTTATTAGCTAAAAACCTTATGGCACATATTGTCATCTACGAATTGTTCCCAGTGAGTTCTAAACTCGTACCGAACGAATTTTAGGTTGGCACAAGTTTTTAGATATGCGCTCCCAAAATGCATTGTTGCAGCACTCATCTCGAAATTGGTGCTAGCTTCAAAATTCTTTGCAAGTGGGTGTTGTTTGTGACATCATCGGCTTCAATTCGTCTATTACAATTTGTGCGCTAAGGTAATTAGGATATTCCTTAATTAGTCAATTTTACACTTTGATGTTCAATGTAAATGTTTGCCTTTTTGGGTAATCCAGTTCAATGAACAGATTTGTGCTTTATATGCTACAGGCGATTTTTGAAAATTCTACTAACGATATTAAATATCCTGCTTACTCTCAACATATGGAAGAAATACAGTGGCAATGTTATGGAGATTTTCTGTTCGCAATAAGCCTGAAAGTTCCAATTTGTGCAATGACACCACGGTGCACACGCAAGCTGTGTCAATGTGTGTGTGTGTGTGCGTGTGTGTGTGTGTGTGTGTGTGTGTGTGTGCGTGTGTGCGTGCGTGTGTGTGTGTGTGTGTGTGTGTGTGTGTGTGTTTGTGTGTGTGTGTGTGTGTGTGTGTGTGTGTGTGTGTGTGTGTGTGTGTGTGTGTGTGTGTGTGTGTGTGTGTGTGTGTGTGTGTGTGTGTGTGTGTGTGTGTGTGTGTGTGTGTGTGTGTGTGTGTGTGTGTGTGTGTGTGTGTGTGTGTGTGTGTGTGTGTGTGTGTGTGTGTGTGTGTGTGTGTGTGTGTGTGTGTGTGTGTGTGTGTGTGTGTGTGTGTGTGTGTGTGTGTGTGTGTGTGTGTGTGTGTGTGTGTGTGTGTGTGTGTGTGTGTGTGTGTGTGTGTGTGTGTGTGTGTGTGTGTGTGTGTGTGTGTGTGTGTGTGTGTGTGTGTGTGTGTGTGTGTGTGTGTGTGTGTGTGTGTGTGTGTGTGTGTGTGTGTGTGTGTGTGTGTGTGTGTGTGTGTGTGTGTGTGTGTGTGTGTGTGTGTGTGTGTGTGTGTGTGTGTGTGTGTGTGTCCAGTGAAGCCACATAGTAGCTTGTGCCATAATTTTCACTGTGGTGGTGCCAGCCAATTCTTTCCATCGATTACATTATTCTACTCTAATTGCAGCTAAACAGAAGCTACTAAAGGAATATTGAGCTGCATGGTAACCAGCGTTTCTGCAATAGTAAATTGGGTACATTTACTGCGAGAAGAGGTAATGTAGCCTCCTCGAGTCTAGTTAGTTGCGTATTAGTAAAGCAGGACCACATATTCAACTCTGCCAAAGCCAAAATGACCCGCATTCTGTGATTTCGGATGCCAGAATCCTCGCAAGGCGGCCAGTTTCTCAAGCACAACGCCACCACCATGTGAGTGGTGGCGCTGGCTAACACTCCCAGGGTTCTACTAGGACATATAAATACCCAAGAAAGTGGATGGGGAAACAGCGCCGCCGTAGCTCAATTGGTAGAGCATCGCACGCGAAATGCAAAGGTTGTGGGTTCGGTTCCCACCTGCGGCAAGTTGTTTTTCATCCACTTTAATTTCCATTAAGTTATCGTTTCTTTATTTAATTTATTAAGCACAAGTAACTGCCCCTATGTTGTCCTTGGTGTCAGTGTTTGTTGGCTTCTTATGAGATGACTATATATATATATATATATATATATATATATATATATATATATATATATATATATATATACGTGTGTGTGGCTAATCATGAGGAGCCAACAAACAGTGACACGAAGGACAGTGCGGGGCAAATTAATTGTAGTTCTTATTTGAATTCAATAATTTATTTTCGCCCTTTCCTCGCCTCTGCCTTACAAAGCCGATCGGATCCCGCGCGGCCTTTCATGGGTTTGGCAGCACCACAGCTATGGCGACAAACGCTAACCTACGACGCTTGTTTGTCGCGCAGGTAAACTACCACTATTCCTTACGCCTCAACGTACACTCTTAAGCAAAATTACACCTTTTTGACATACAACGATAATCGTCATCTGTCTTGTCCGCATTTCCTTTCTTTAACGCGGCGAGTCCGGTACTTTCCAGTAACGAACGGCATGTGCGTTATCAGCATGACATAGCATTCCCTAGAGCAAAGTAGCGGCTGCGGCGTTTTCAGGAAAGGAAATACAAGCAAGGCAGATGACGCAGCTGCGTCATCTGCCTGGTTGTACGCCCACTGCGCGCTGACGTGCGTCCTGCAGGTCTTTTATTAAAAGTTTTTTTTCCAATCCCCTCTTTACGAAAAATGCAACTATACCGACATGAATATTAAACTTGCAAAATTTGCCGGCTCGTTCTTCACCGATTTGTCAGAACGTTCCGTTGAAACGAACTGGCTCATTTTCAAAAATAGAACACATGAACTGATAAAAAGTTACATATCTACTATCACTATAACCGAAAAGCTCTCATCACCGTGGTTCAACACGGTACTAAAGCGACTCAACAATAAAAAGAAAAGGCTTTACCACGCTGCAAGGCATTCTGACCGAGTGCGCCTGGCATAAACTACACCGCTCAAAAAACGTACCTATCGCTTGCTAGTCAAACAAGACGCTCTTTTCTTTCGACTACTTTACCAAACATTCTGCCAACTAACTCTATACAATTCTGGAATATTATAAATCCAAAGCCTTCGCAATCACTCGCACTGTGTGACGAGCAAAATAAACCTGTTCCTTATCATGAAACCGCCGAAGTACTTAATCATGCATTTTCTTCCGCATTTACTAATGAACCCAAAGGTGAACTTCCTGAATTAACATATTAAAATTACCATACCATGCCCGCAAGCACCTTTAGTTCTGATGGCATCAGGGAATGTATTGATTCCTTGAAGGTGTCATCTTCACCTGGCATCGGCGGTATTAATTCCAAAGCCTTAAAGAATACTAAATATATGACTAGCGAGATCTCATGTCATACTTTTCAGCAGTCTTTGTCATCATGAAGAGTGCCGGATGACTGGAAAGTGGGTAAAGTTATGTCAGTCCCAAAACAAAGGTCCTTCATCATTATGTAGTATTTACCGCCCAATTTCTCTGAACAACGTCGCTTCGAAATTAATAGAAAATGTACTTTACTCTCACATTGCTGCATTCCTAACGTCTGTCAATTTCTTCCACCCTAACCAACGTCGTTTCCGCGAAGGTCTATCTAGTGATAGCCAATTAACTCTATCTATAAATGACAAGCTCTAACCTTCATCAAAATATCCCAGTTGATGCCCTCTTTTTAGATTTCGAAAAGGCGTTTGACAAAGTTCTGCATCAACGGCTTCTCCTAAAACTTTCTCGCTTACACCTTAATCCTCTTGTTTTAGACTGGATAAGTAATTTCTTAACTAACAGAGAACAGTTTGTGTATGCTATCAACCACTCCTCCTCTAAAATCCCCGTTCTTCCCGGAGTGCCCCAAGGCACGGTCCTTGGGCCCCTTCTCTTCCTTATACATATTAATAATTTACCCGCTAAACTTTATTCTAACATTCGCGTTTTTGCTGACGATTGTGTCATATATCGCCCAATCTTTAATAGTACCGACAATGGCACATTGCAAGATGATCTTGACAAAGTTATCACTAGGAGCAACTAGTGGCTAATGTCAATGAACACTACGAAGACTTTACTAGTACCTTTTCACCGGCGGAAGCATCACCATAATCCGAAGTTCTCTGCAACTCGGAAATACTGTTTGTGGAATCACGCAAGTACCCTGGCCTTATACTTTCAAGTAACCTTTCCTGGTCTTTTCATATTATACGAACATCACTAACGAAGCGAATCGCACGGTTGGCTATTTCCGCCGCAACTTGCACTTCGTACCCCAATCCTTAATAACACTAACTTATCTAACTTTCGTCAGACCTAAGATAGCATACGCATGCTCTCTTTGGGACCCACACCAAACAGCCCTTTCTAACACTCTAGAAGCAGTTCAAAATCGTGCAGCTCGTTTTATTGACTCTACCACACTAGTGTTCCTCAGATAAAATTAAAAGCAGGAATTTCCCATATAGATTTAAGGCGTCATGTTTCTTTTTTTTTTTTACAGACTGCGTCCTTACCACAAATTTTATCATTCTGCTCCTATGTACTTCAGCCATCATTACAGTGCACCGTCAATCTTGCCGACTACGTCACAAAAGAATCTGTGTACCCTCCGCCTGCCCGAACCACTGTGCACCGTAATTCCTTTTTTGTGAAGACTGTCCGGGACAGGAATGACCTCACCGCCGACCACTGCAATCCACATCACTTCAGGGCTGCCATATTGAATCCAAATTTCACTGAAGTGCTCACCCATCCCTAATGTAATACCCCACACCGGGCCCTTTGAGGAAATAAATAAATAAATAAATAAATAAATAAATAAATAAATAAATGGAAATGAAAGTGGGCGGGAAATCAACTGGACGCAGATGGGAAACCAACTCACGTATTCGCATTACGCGTGCGATGCTCACACCAATTGAGTTACGACCGCGCCATTTCCCCATCCACTTTCTGGTGAACTTACGTCTGTCTACAAGAACTTACCCGAGCGTGTTAGCCAGCGTCACCACTCATGGCCATGGCAGTGGATGTAGAGCATCCAGGTGTAACGTAGTACATGAACTTTCTCGGGGTGAAAGCAACTTCTCAGTAAACCCTCTCACATACTGCCTGAAGGCATTAAAGCTGTAGGATTCGAAAACCTAGCTGTGTAGTGAATGGGAAGAAAGGAAACCGAGGGGGGCCCGATGCTTACCAGTCAAATAAGAAGCCAACAGATACTGACACGAAGGACAGCTTAGGGGAAATTTATAAAACAGGGTGCGCCAGCTAACGTCAGCCTATGTAGCTCTTAAAAATAATATATTGAATGTACAAGGACGCAACCAATGGTAATCTGTCGGCAGTGACGTACCGCAACAGGAGGATTTTTTTCCTTGGTTGAACTATCAATAATTAGATTAGAATAATTAGCGAAAATTTTAATTACTGTATTGAGGGCCCGAATTTTGTGCTTGCGCAAGAGAAATCTTTGCAGCGAAACTTGTGCGGGGAGCGCTACGTGCTTGGCATTGTTATCAGGACCGCAATTATCATCAATTATGTGCTTTGGATGATTGTTTGTGCTTGTTCTTTAATGAAATGAATGCCGTGCTGTACGTTTTATGCGTGATATACCAAAGAATGTGTACATTTTTCGCTTCACGAGCTAGCTAGCGTTCACGCTAGCTCGTGAACACAAGCTAGCGTTCAAACAGCGCGCGCCCAAAACCAGAAGTGAGGTTGTTATTCACATTAGCCGCTTGTAGGGTGGCCGCCCTACCGCTTGTGGCCCAAGGAAGCTTACTACTTTTTGTGGTCCAACAGTCAAAACGGCCGCTGGGCTCTACGGTAGTGTCACCTTGGGTGTCCGCTTTGTCTTTGACGCATTTCGGGCTCTCAAAAACGTTTCTGACGCACTCTACAAGCAAAAACATAGCCTTTAAGATCCGCATTTAAAATACAGAAGATGCTTCTTTATGGGGCGTGGTTTTGTGTCCGAAACCGGACATCTATGACGTGTTTCTGACTTTCAAAAACACTTCCGCCGAACTCAACGAGCAAAAGCACAGCCTTTAAGATTTGCACTAAAAATTCCGAGGACGCCGCTCTGTGAGGCGTTGATTTGCGTATAAAGTAGTACACTCTAATATAATCTAAAGGTGTGTATAAAATTTGACATCTATGACATAATTTTGGCTCTTAAAAACGCTTCCACGCCATTCAACCAGCAAAAACATAGCCTTTAAGATTGGCGTTTACAATCTTGAGGACTATGCTACGTGATTTGTGCCCAGGACCTATAAAGTTTCTGCATAAATAAAAATAAGTAAATAAATAAACACATAAATAAATAAATAATGTAATATGATGTAAATTTATGCCAGAACTTGACGTTAATGAAGTGTATCTGGTTCTTAACTCGCTTCCGTCTCACATAACCAGAAAAAGCATAGCCTTTAAGATCCGCATTTAAACTCTAGAGGGCGCCACCCTATGAGGCGTGGATTTGCTTTGTTTCTTGTATCTTTACGCGTCAGTCCAGTCGCTATCCCAGCGATCCCAGTCGGTTTCTAGCGTGCTTTGCGGTTGGCCGTTGCCGCGTATGTCGTAGCAGCGCTCTTTGTGCGCCTTGAAGGGTGCTTCAAGTCAATCTGTTCTCATCTTTTGAACTATGAAGCGGTAAGAAATATATCGCTGCTTTTGAAATTATGTCCGCTTAATCACTCCCATATGGAGGTTTCTTTTTGGGGGTATATTGTCGCATTTAAGAGAAATTTTACTCGCTTAGTGATGATATTACACAGACCTGTTCCTAATTGTTTTGAAGGAATGTTATTACTGAATCTCTAGACCATGTAAATGTGTCTGTACGTACTACGTGGTGAGCTAGCGCTGATGTTGTTTTTAATCTTTTCAGTGTGTCTGTGGCTGTTGATCGTTCCGGTATCAAAAGACCACGTGTGTACGTATGCAGTCTGTCTTTGGAGTCGTTGCTAACCGCACGTGATGCTTGTTATCCCTGTCCTACTGAATAGTGAGGAACATACTTCACTGATGCCATGCTTTCCTTTTTCGTTTTTTTATAATTGTACAAAGTACCTTATAGTACCGTGGTTTTCTTGCAGGCACCGGTCAGCACCGCGGCCACGTGATGGTAAGCATTGGCGCACGCTGTAATCATTTGTGCATCTGATGACTTACCTAGCTCACTGAGTTCTCTGAAGATAAGAATTGCACTGACTGCACGTCTGATTTGTTCCTGTGCTGTTCATCTCGCTTACTTCTGACCACGAGCTTGTATGTTGCAGCACCAACTGAACCTGCCGGTGTGAGCTGAACACTCCGCTGTGGAGGTAAGTGCAAACCAATTTTGCATTGCTGTCAACCACAGTTGGACATTTTTTGTGCATCTGATGACTTACCTAGCTCACAGAGTTCTCTGACGAAAAGAATTGCTCTGACGGCACATCTGGCTTGTGCTTACGCTGTTCATTTCGGTCACTTCTAACTACGAGTTCGTATGTTGCAGCACCAGATGAACCTGCCGGCGTAAGCTGAATGCCCTGCTTTGGAGGTAGGTGTAAAACCGATTTCGCCTTGGTGTCAACTGCAATTCTATGGCATTTGTTGTGCAACACCTTCTAAAACATATTTGTGTAAAATAGTTTGTGCATCTGATGACTTACCTAGCTCACTGAGTTCTGTGACGACAAAAATTGCTCTGACTGCACATCTGGCTTGTGCCTGTGCTGTTGGTCTCGGTTACTTCTAACCACGAGTTTGTATGTTACAGCACTGTCCATGGCGGCGGCAGCTGAACGCTCTGCTGTGGAGGTAGGTGCGACACCGATTTCACATGGCTGTCAACTGCAATTCCTTCTTTTTTTTTTTGTGATCTAAGACCGGGCCGTGTAAGATAATGTCATTGTTATTCACAGAAGATACTCGTCTTAATGCATAAAGTTACATTTCTATTCCATTTGAACTATTTGTGCCCTATAACATGTTAACATGGAGCAACATACAGGCTCCATGCTTTTCTGCGTTATCTATCCATTGTGTGCGGTAAGCGACCTCTACTAACACGTGTAAGGATTGCACAAGTGTTCCTAGTTGAAAATCGATAGGAAATTAGCACACCTCAATTTGATAAAGCTCCTGCGCAAAAATATCACTTTAGGTTTTTTTTCCGCATTCCTCTTAAATCCTGCAATTTGATAGTAGTACCTATTTCAAGCATGAAAAAAGATACTGCTGGGTGATGTTAGCTGATCTGCAGCCCTGTGGTGCGTTAGTAGCATGTTATAATTGCAGTTCATACAGCACAAGAGTGTGCTGAGAAAAGGAACCTGTCCCACTGCAAATTGCCTGTCTGTAATGTTGTAAACCTGTTATGTGGTTATGTAAAGTAATGAATTGTAGTTGACAATTTTTTATTGCACCACTCTGATGAATTCTGTGACAAGCATATGTCTGAAATTATTTGCGGACACACAATTTGAACTGAATGCAGGTTGCATTCAACGAGTTGTACTTGGTAGACTGTGTGTACTCACTTTGTTCTGCGATTTCAGGGGCATCAATGTGCACTCCTGCATGCAGGAGGTGAGTATTGCAAGCACTTGCAGTCATTAATTTCTCGTGATGAACTTATAGTCTCGTTCGTATGAAAATACTGATTCAGTTAAATTTACTGATGCTTTGCTGACTTGGTACGATATTGGTTTTATGTGCCTTTTTTAGTAACTGCACTTAGTTTTTCAGGACGAGGAAGTAGAACCAAAGACTGAACATGAGTCCTGGTGGATGTGACATCCGTCTATCTCCAAGGTTTGTTGGTGTACCAGCTCAGTTATTTTGCTTGTTGTTGTGATGATTGATTGTTTCATATTTTGCATGGTGAAGTACATTGCCCTCTCTGACACACAAGTTTTCTCATGAGTTTGAAAAGTTCACTGCTATTGTTAAGCATTATCCATTATTCCAGGTTTCCTCGAACTGCCCGTCCAGTCTGATGCAATCGTTGAGAAGGTTGGTATGTTCTCCCTCAAGCCTTGTTATGTTAGTTTGGTGTTTGTCAGGATAATGTCAAACTTCCAGTTTCCAAGGTTTGTGTACCAGCTCGGTTACCTTGCTTGTTGTTGTGATGATTGATTGTTTCATACTTTCCATGGTGAAGTACATTGCCCTCTCTGATATGCGTGTTTTCTCGTGGGTTTGAAAAAAGTTCACTGCCATTGTTAAACATTATCCTTTATTCCAGGTTTCCTCGAACTGCCCGTGTAGCCTAATGGAATCGTTGAGAAGGTTGGTATGTTCTCCCTCAAGCCTCGTTACGTAGTTTGGTGTTTGTCAGGATAACGATTACTATTCCAGTCCGTTTTTATTCCGAATTGCCATTAGCCCTCCGTGGTATGTCAACATCTAGCTCCACCCAAACGGGCTGGACCCGAGCCATTTTGACCTATCGTAGAAGGCTAATAGTGTATTTGGCATAACAGATGGGAACAGTTTCACGTTATTCTGGCCTTCATCTGATGAAAAATGGAATTTGGCAACCCAATTCTTTACTGCTGGTGCTTATTTTAGCAGGTTTTCTACATTACCTTGGTAAATTTATTGTGATGAATCAAATATCGCCCCAGTCCTACTTTTCGTGCGGATTGATGTTTCTGATATTTTGCAGTGTTGGTTTTATCTGATAAGCAACTGTACTGCTGATGCTAATTGCTTCTTCATTCTTCTAGGGTTTCTGCAGTGCTTCGTCTACCTTAGTGGGTGAGTGGATCTTTGTTTTAATTTGCTTTTTTTTTTTGTGTGCTGATGAATTCAATATCGCCCCAGTCCTATTTTTTGTGCGGATTGATGTTTCTGATAGTTTGCAATGTTGGTTTTATGTGATAAGCAACTGTACTGCTGGTGCTAATTGCTTTTTCATTCTTGTAGGCTTTCTGCACTGCGTTGTCTACTCTAGTGGGTGAGCGGATCTTTGTTTCGATTTGACTTTCGTTTTGACGAATTGCATGTCGCTCCAGCCCTACTTCTCGTGCGGATCAATGACATTTGCGTGGCGATGGTTTTAAATAAAGCAACTACACTGCTGGTGCTATAAATGCTTTTTCTAGGCCTTCTGCAGTGCCTTAGCTGCTCCAATGAGCGAGTGGATCTGTCCTAATTTCCTTTTCCATATGCTGCTTAGTGTAAGCGGATTGGTTTTTGGTTACTTCTATACCAGAGGTCTCGGGCATTGTATAGTGTGGCCGCCTGTATGTAATCATACTGAAAATTGGGGCTGTGGTACCACCAGATCGAAATAAGTTCCACATAATTTTAGCTTATGATTTTCAATTTAAAACAACTTTTATTAGGCCACCACCCGGAAGAACTTCAGCTTGCTAAGCCAGTTCCACTGGGTCAGTCAGTGCTGTCACAAGCATGCCTGCTAGAATTAGAATTTTTATTGTTCCTTCCTTATCATTGTGCAGCTATAATCAATGTCCTATGTAACTGTCTATGTTTTGTACTTTCAGGTTGCTTGGCACTTCCCATGAAGAGTGCAAAAGTGGTTTTGGTCATCGTTCCTACAAGTACCATGGATGCCAGCCACTGCATCTTCACAAATGGCTTTTGATGAAATAAAAAGTTTTCGTTCAGACTGCTTCTTATTGCCACTCCTGCTACTGGTTAAAAACCGCCAGGCAGCCACTTAGCGCAATAGCCAAGCTGGGCGTGTTCTTTTAAAGTTATCCGTGCAGTGTATTTGCAGTGTATGCTGCTGCACCTCTAGGTCATAAGCACTGTCCCTACAGCTGAGTTTGCCATTAGTAGCATGTCCGGTGAAAAAGCGTGGCGGTAAATAATGTACTCGGATAGTCATTAAAACTACCTAATAGGGTTGTGAATATAAGGTGCAACAATTCATTGGATTTGTATTTGTATTTCACAATTAACTGCAGCATACTGTGCTGCACCACCGTCTCGGTGGAGTTTTCTGCATGCAAGGTCCCTAGATAAAGCTATCTGCAGACTTTGGTTGCACGCTGTGTTCGCCAGACATTTCGTTTTTGCCCACAAAGGCCCGTTGTGTGGATCGCACGTGTCCCCCCCTCAAGATCATTACTGAAGGCCTTAGTTGCCATTCTCTAAAATTTAAATAGTAGCTGCAGTTTATGCAGCGTAACACAACATGGCATTGGCGGTAATATGTAGCGTTCAGTTAGTAAGGGACTGATCAGCAGTGTTAAAAGGACGGAGAATAAGCTGAATGTGTTAAAAAAGTAACATGTGGCCAGGTACTAGATCCCACCCTTACCTGTCGTCTTTCATGAACGTGTACAATAAAAAGATGATGCACGTAGTATAAAGTAAAGTGGCATTATGGGAGAGTTCATTGACGATTTGCTGCGAGAGAATGCTGCGAAACCGACGAAACTGGTGTTGCTGTTTACATTTCAATGCGTACCGCCATGCCCTCGTTGACGGTTCCCAGTGGTTATCAAATGTCTGGAACGTCTAGTAGGACGGCCAGAACTTGTAACAAAGCTGTGTATAATGGTGATGTATCACTGTGCTCTCGTGCTAGGAAAACTAAGCTTAATTTTAGAGCGACACATCCCGAAGGACTCTGCTCGGCTCTTGCATGCTAGATGGTTAGGCGCCCGCGTTAGAATGCAATGAACACGCGACTTTAGATGCAATTTTCATTGCTCCCCTCCTCGGGTAGCACGTACAGTTCAAGCATCACATTTCTCGAATGCAAATGTGGGCTTTCGTCGACATTTTCGACAAACGCTGTCCAATAACTTCGGCTTAGAAATTGTTTACAAGATAACTGCAGTGCCAGACAAACAAGGACAGGCAAGGGGATGCACACAAGTACAATGAAGAGTTGTTTTCCGGCGCATATTTGGCGATGGAAAGAATGTTTTTGTTCTTGCATTATTTAAGTGGCCTTTTGCGATTATTTCGTGTAAAAGTGCGGCTCAGTGGGAATGTGACACTTACGCTCGCCTCGGTCACTGGGGTTGCGGGACTGGCTATGTGGCATCATGGCATGGGTACCAACCGCCCTTCAACGAATCTCGCGCTGACTTTGGGAACTGTATATGCGTCTGTGCTGTTCTTCAACAAACCTTTTTTCTTGTGCCAACTTGGGTCCCTAAGCGTGTGCCAGCTTGGTGTGTCCTGCTCTTCGGTGAACGTATTTGACGCCAACTTCGGTAAGTAGATTACCACGGAATAAAGCGATGTATTATGACAAAAAAAAAAATGCTCTCAATTTCTTCGATGCTCAGTGGAATCGGACCCATGCCGAACAGGAACCTTATGGCGACACCGACAGATGGCGCATAGTTTGCAGTGGAAAGGATAGTCGCCAGAAAAACTTGTTTCTTCTAGGGACTCTAGTGTGCAGCAGCAGTGCACGAAAGAGTTAATACGAGTCAGTACGGTAACCATGGCAGCGCAAGAGCTCGAGAGGAGCATGGCTGCATTATGACCAGGCGAATGTACCATTAGAACACATTCGAACATTTTTAACATGGGCAATGCTTTATTGCAAATAATTTCCATAACTACGTAGTAGCTTCCCCGTTCGATATACGAGCAGCAATAAAGCAGTCTAGATTAATAAAGTATTCTTTTGGAACTTTGTAATTTCATAAGACTGATTATTAGGCAAGAAAATGAATGCATTTTTTTTTAATTTCACACCAAAACCTCGGCGCAGTAACGTCGGTGTGTGCTCTTGCTAATTTCGGAATACTTCCTTTATCACAATTGGGACATGGTAGCTCTGCGGGCGTTCTCAAAATTAGCCAAATCAAGCCATCAGCCGATTTCGAATGCATTGCAGTCAATGTTTACCAATAAAAAATTAACGGCCGAGCAGACAGAGTCTAAATCTGCAATGCCCACACGGCAGACTTGTGCAGTCTTTGCTGGCTTGCGAAGCATCTTCTCTCAGTAGGAGCAGTTTTTCATTTGGTATTGTGGAGGTTGGTTTTTTTATGCAAGGTCAAACAGGTGTATTCCTTTAGTGTACTCCCTTTAACATCGTAGTAAAGAATATTAATCAGTTTCCATATATAAAAGCTTATATGTATAACACAGAAGTAGTGAGGTGCAACATGAATTTTTTTCAAATTTGACCCCTAAACAGATACTACACCACGAACAATAGTACATGTCATGGTAGGAATTTGCCTCGTCTTGAGGTGCACGTGGAAACAAAAAACAATTGTGTGCAGCCTTTAGAACTTATAAACTCGGTAAATACTTGGCCGAAAGATGCAATATTGTGGGAACATACAGAACTTGTACAGTGCAATAAAAACAAATTGTATAGAAAGTTCGTTTTATGGGTTATTTCTTGGCCACAATTATTTTCTGTATTTCTAAACAGGCTAATTTGCCACTTGTTTGAGATATCCGGTGATGCCTTCTACATGTAGTTCAAAATGTGACACTTGCTATGCAAAAAAAGGGACTGACAGCATAGCTCACTGTGTGATAAAATGTTTATTTCACCAGAAAGCGACAACAAAGTCCTCTTCAATGACGTCGTCCGTGCACTATACGAGCAACACCCGCAACAAAAATAGTATAGTAAAAATAAAACAAGCTGCCAAGGAGAGACCAGTCCCAACCTTCGAACGCAGCCACGACTGCCAAGTGCACCTCTAAAAACGAGGCCACATTCAACTCGTGCCTTCGATGAGGCGCCAATCACAAAAAAAAAGGCCAATATAAAAAGCTACACCACACCTCGATATGATATAGGACAGCACAAGGTCGAGCCATCACAGAATGTGAGTAAACAACGTTGCTGTGACTAGCTTTGCAGCTGTACGGAGTTTAGCTAGGTGTCGTGTGGTCTGGCACTGCACCCTGTAGGGTATAAACGATCAAGTCTGGGTTGCGACAAAGTCATCAGCCGAGCGTGGTCGAGCAGAGCAAAGCAACGCCTCGCTCGTAGAAACTGTGCGACTCCCGGGAGTCAGCCGCAGGAAGGTCGACGGTGAAGAGGAGCTCCGTGCGGCTGGAGTTGAGATACACCGGCAGCGTCACCTGTTGAAAGCGAGAAAAGTAGCACATGTAAGACAGGTACGCCTTTGACAAGCTTACAGTTCAGTTCAGGCTGCGATGTGCCAAAATAGCGGCGCTTTCAATATTCCAGGCACAGCAACAACTGATTTAATGGTTAACAGGAGGTGGCATTATGTGCTGTTGGGCTTTATGCTGTACAACTGAGATCAATGAAGCAGTGGCCCATCAACTTGTTTTCATTTCAGTCCTTGCCCCAGATTCATGTGCATTCATTCTCATTGCCCAAAAAGCCGATTAAAAATGGCAACACACAGTTTACATATTAGAAGAATGCAGTAAACATAGGTTTGCTTAAGCCAATGTGCAACTATGAGAGAATGGCAGCAGAACAAACGGCTACACACATAACTAGGTTCAGTTGTTTTATTAGACCGTTTTGCTTGGTTAGCACAAGTTACTGCTCTCATTGCAGTCTAGTGAAATCCCTTCTGTGCCAAGTTGATATTCTGTTCCAGGAGTTTCTTCCCCCCGTGCCAATTCCCACCACCTCCTCATTTCTTTTGCCAACACTGGTTGGTTTCGACTCTTGCTTTTCTTGCAAGGACCACACTGCCGAGGCCAATTAGCTAGTAGGCAGTTTCGATGATTCACGCTTGCATCATTCGTGAACAAGTTTGCCTTCCTAAGATGATGCCGCGTCACAGGGGAAAACTCACCATGGCCTGTCCAGCATCCTCCTCTTGGTACTTGACCCAACGGATGGTGGTCAGGGGCAGTTCGGTGAAGATGGTCGAGGTCAGGCTCAGCCGGCTCTGGACGCACTTGGCGCCCTGAAGCTTCAGGCCGGCCAGGGCAAAGCTGTACTCGTCCATGGGGGCGGGCTTCTCATCCACGTCAGACACCCGCACCTGCGTGCACACCGGAGCATTTGCGAGAATGTCAAAGAGGCAGTGCTTTCCAAAACACTGCTATTGGCAAAGTCAACTGTTAGCGGAGTTAGTGAGTAGTATTCCACGGAAAGTTAAAAAAAGAAAGCTCCAGAGGACCACTTCAAAGAAAGCTTTATGTGGAACCTAACACCGTAGTCTCTGGCTAACTAGTGACAACGATGAAGGTGGTGACAATGAAGACAACAGCCTGACAATCGCAACAGCACAATGACGATGACGGATGCACAATGCTGCGGTCAACTTCCGTTAATTCGACCCTGACTGGACCGACGAAACTGGCCTAATTATGCGATGGTTTGAACCAAACAAGATGTAGAAAAAGCAAAACACTGCAGATTCATTTTGTCGTATTTGCCAGATCCTAACACACCCCCGAATCAAACAGGCACCCGCTTTCTGTGTGTCCAAAGTCGAAAACTGAAGCAGAAATGGCATTAAAGCTCTCAAACAAACTAGAAATCTAACGTGCACCCAGTTTTTAACAATATAAATGGCCAAAGGTCTAATTATGTGTTGCACAATGGCAGCCTGCTTCCCAAGTCAACTTCGCCACTAGATTTTTGAAGTCAGCTTCGCCGCGATACAACCGTGTGATGCGGCAGAGGTTTTGGATCTGACTGCACTGCACAGGCAATTTACGGCTGAATGTTCTTGGAAAAAGAGGTACACACTAGAATTGGGTATATACTTGATTAATTTTTCTAAGCTACTGTTTTCACTTAAAAATCTTCCTGGGGTAGGCCAAAAATAGCCATTTTCGATGAGTGAAGGCATGTGTTTGACATGCTTACTGCGCGAAAAGCACTGCCGAGGAGGACACTGCAGCTAAGGGAGTCACCAACATTGGTCACCATTGGGGTTGGGCGCAGGCGCAATGAACACCTAAATTTGAATTGAAATAACGAATGTCTGGTCATACAGAAATGTAGGGGCGCCAGTCGAGACCTTTGGTCGGGACTAAATTAGCGGATGTCTACTATATTGAACCATGGGTGGGGACAAACACTTTTTTTCTTGATTATGACAATATGTGCAAGAAGTGTAGCGAAAGTTGAAGAAAACGCCCTTTAACAGCTATCCCTACCGAGTGAAAAATTAAGCGAGGAAGCACAGTGGACTTAGGCTCATCCAGTCCCTACTCTTGTTTCATTTTGTGCTTGTTTTTGTTTACTGCCACTGTATAAAAAACCGAAACCGAACGCTCCTGCTGATGCCAAGCAAAAGAAAGCATCACCTCTCATAAAAGCTAGGCCATGCAAAACAGGTTGCCGCTCCACCTTATTGCACATCAAATTGAGAGCAAACTTAGATTGTGCACTGTGGAATCTGATCACTGACCTATGCCACTGTGATTACAGTGCAGATTTTCTCATATCACAGCCGGTTTCCCTCGGGGAATCTAGTGTGGCAATGTGGGAAGTATCACAGTTGCTATCGTCCCACTTAAAGACAAGCTTTGCAAGATGGCAAAAGTGCGAGTTGTCTCGCTGCTCTTCTGGTTCATTGTGTGTGCGCCTTGTGGGCCTTCTCTGGCACTGTTGCCGTGATGAAGCGGCAGAATTCGCCTTTCGTTGTGAAGCTCGAAATCATAAATTGGGTCGAACCCGGTGAGAAGTCGGATGTCCCCACAGCGTACAAGATTTCGAGGAGCACTCTCAGCAGAATCAGGAAGAATGAGGGGGAGATCAGGGCTAAAGTGGCCAAACTCGCGACCCGGTGTCGTGGTGCCCGACGCGTACGCACGGCCGTGTACAAGTGGTTCACCCAAAATTGCTTCAGCCGTGCCGGCGTTCGCGTGCTAGGTGATGACTGTAAATTCTGATGAATGCGATGAAGCCGTTGCTGGTGTTGCCGAAGTTTGGAGCGAGCTGTCACAATTTCTGGAAGCGGTTGACGAATCAATGGTGGACGAGTTTGTGAGTGCAGATGATGGTGTCGCGACCACGAGAGAGCCTGAAAACGAAGACTATGTTGCCGACATTGTACCGAGTACGAGTGAAAGTGGGCACAATGAGGAAAGCAACGACGGTCGTTTGCCCACATCCTCCGAAGTGATTGGTGCACTCGCACTAATACGGTGCTTCTGTGTGAATGCGGAAGGTTGCGGCCTCAGCTGCTCCGACTCCTTAGACAATGTGGAGAAGTGCGTGCGTCACAGGCAGCGAAATTGCCCAAGCATAAGAAAATGCAGGAATATTTCAAGCTAAACTAAGCTAGTTTCTTCAATAAAGTGATTTCATAGATGGTATGTGCTTTTATGACATCCAATTATTTAGCAGGCTTATATCGAATTATCTTCTATATCGAACCGATAGGCCTTTTTTTGCAAGTTCTATACAGTCGGGTTCGATTGCATACTGAATAGTAGAAGTTCGACTGACAAATCGAATCATTCAAACATTCATTATTTGACTCAGAGTGTCAGAGTATTCACACAACCCGTTTTTTTCTCTTTACTAATCTTTTAAAAAAAAGTTACACATGCAAGAGAATATATTCATAATAACAAACATGCCCTTTTGTAGCACACAGAGATACGAAGAAGGCAAAAACTGCCAAGGAGGCTCACCTCGAGTGAGAGTTCTTCCAGGGACCAACCATTGGCCTGGGCCACATACTGGCGGGTGGCCGTGATGTAGGCTTCCGGGTTAAACAGGCCACCCAGCCAGATGTGCAGGGACTGCGTGGCACATAAGGACAGATGCAGTGATGACACAAAGGTAACGTCATACATTGTTTATTCCATGTTTAAGAAAATCACTTGGCAAAATGTCCCTCTGGTCTACGAGTCTCCTACATGTCCCAAAGTGCTTTCAACTGCCCTGAATTGCGCTATGCATGCCGCTTCAATCAGGACCATTACAACCACAGTCAAATAGTGATTAGCAGAACCTGATTTTGCAAATTTCCACACTGTGCTGATGAATCACGATCCCTTCAAGAGAATAAAACAAAGCTGCAGAGGTTATACAAGTTCGTTCTTTGCTTATGTTATTCATGGCTCGCTTGAGTCACCTAATAAGAATTTGCTAATGCAAGCAACACTACGATCAAATATGTCATTAAGACAATGCCAGAAGAAATGGCAAGGACATGTTTAGAAATAGAATGCAACTATGGCGGCACACTGACCTTGAGAGCGGCAGCCCCTCCCGAGGTGCAGGCCTGGGAGACCCTCTGCAGCTGCTTGATGCGGTCCGAGAAGTCCGTCACCCACTGGATGACAGTGCAACCGGGCGACACCGTGTACTTCTTCCAGTGGGATGGCAGCATGCCTGCATACACAAGATTCAGGGTCGGTGCGAGTTACGTTTCGCCGTACAAATATGCAAGCTTTCCCGTTTGCAAGTTTGTTTCTTGCTCTCCTAAGTCAACCAGAAACTACGAATAAGCATAGCCAAGCAGCAGCGTGCTCAAGAAAAGACGGAGGTAAGTAATGTGCCAAAAAAAAATGACGACACGTTTCGCCAATTTGTACAGTTTAGCTATGAATGAGTAATATCATCACACCCTACTTTCGGCTCCTCAAAGAAGTCCAAACTGCTAATTCAACAAGTTGGGACATCCAGCAAATAGCAGCAATATTAAAGCCCGGCAACAAGAAAGCAGAGAACACGAGAAAAAAAAGGGGGGGAATGATCACGCTTCTATGCCTTCCCTGTACGACTCATCAACATTGACATGCTCTGCGACACATTCAAAGAGCAATGCCCCTCTGGAAGGTGGTGTACCTACCCTTGGCAAGATCAGCAATCATGGTCCTATGGTAGTTAGTCTGGCGCCGCTCTCCCCGGCAAATGCGCACCATGTCTTCCAAGTCGGAGCGCACCACCTGAACACAAGGGGCAGCGAGGGTCAGAACCAGGCCAGGGAAGCTACGTATGCCTCCCATCGGTTGGGTCAAATCGCATCGCCATTATATGTGAGGCCTACAATTCTTTTGTACAGTATAAACAAAGCAGGACGCAGTCAAACTTTTTTTAAATCGTGAAGGTGCCAGGAATGTTACATATGAAGTAATAAACTTTCCCCCTAGGCAGCAAGGATTGCAGTATGCTAACAGCACACATATTGGAAACAGCAGCAATTTCAGTAAACAAAGGTTTAGCACTTTTGGTACCGAAAACTGCTAAGTTTGACTGACGAGAAAGGAACAACCCTGGTACCTGCAGAGATGGTGCGCAAGAAAGAAAATGCTGGTTCTCATACAAATGCGTCTTTGTGCAAGAACACTGTACAGAAAAATTATACAAAAAAGAATAAGCAGATTTGATGAACAGTGGGAATCAATGTTATGTGAAGCATATTGTGAGTAGCTGGTTCTCTAGCCTCGTCTGAGGTTTCTCAATGTGTTACCAGATGGAACCACATGTTTGTGTAAGGTGACATATGGTGACAATGGCGTAGTGTCAGCACAATGACAATGACAGACAAATCGATGGACTGACAACAATGCTTTGAGGACGATAGTGTAACATTTATGCCGGCAGCAATGGCATGACGACAGCAACAACAGACGATGAACCATTTTGACCTATTCCACTCAACCAAGGCTGTCCCGAAAGTAAACTGGGCCATTCCCGAAGGTGGTTCAATGCCACATAGCACTCTCGAGGCACTGGTTGCCATGAGGGAAGGAGACTGGCAAAGTAGTTGTTCAGCCATCACAAGCATGCTTCTGTTGCTTCTGACCCTACCAATGGGTCAATTTTTTTTATTGCTGTTAATTAGAAGAGTCCACGAATGAGGCGAGACGAGAATCTACCTCACCACCTACCAGTAGAAAAGTGCTTCGTAGGAGGTAAAAGAATGCTTTGCATTAAAAAGAAAAAAAAATGGCTGTGGCTTAGCTAAGGTTAAAGGGGTGGAGACATCAAAATTTTCGTTCATGCGTTTGTTGATTCAAACGTTGCGTCATGCTTCAGGGAGCACGATACACACAGCGGGATTCATATATATCCGATAAATAATTTAATAATAGCATTATTATACCGTGCGATTTCGGTTTCGGTTTCTGGGCTCCTGGTGATGCTATGACGTCACAGAGGAGGAAACGCAACATGGCTTGGTCACGTGGGCCACAAAAAATAGTGACGTAAAACTATGCTGCGTCGTCTGCTCGCGCATACGCGGGCTCTGCCAGAGGTAAACAATTGGCGATTCGAAGTGCATGTCGTGATTATTATAATTATTGCGAAAAGCGACAACAACGGTAAGGAAATATTGCGGCTTGTGGGAGTCGGTGATTCATTCCGAAGCGCCGTAAGCGTTAGCTTCGAAGTGAACCGGAAAAGGCCTAGCCACGATATCGGCGGCGCCGAACGATCAGAGGCGGTGAAGCTGCCGTCGGTGCACAGAGTGACCACTCCTCGGAAGCTGATTGGCCGCTTCGCCGTACGGCTGCCGCACAAATGGGTACCGGGCCCGTGCTCTCTACAGATAGGAAATCTGGCCGTTCGGGAGCAAAACCGCCGTCGCACGGGGGCCCGCGAATGGCAAACGGCGTGCGGCGAGTTTCCGTGCCGGTAACGTGGACGGGCCTTCACATTGAGAAAGGCCAAGCGAAGGAGAGACCGCTCCGAGCTGCCGAACTATGCGACTATGCGAGGAGAGAAGCGGACAACACGAACGCCGCATATCCTGGTCCCTTTCGGAGTCGGCCGGCTACTGTTGTACACTCAAACGTGCAAAGGCCCGTCGGCACGGCAACTCGCCGCACGCAGTTTGCCATTCGCGGGCCGCCGTGCGGCGTTCGTGTTGTCCACTTCTCTCCTCCTGTGTCTATGTCTGCACGCCTTACCCCTTCTTTGCATTAAGAAAGGATTTCTATATGCCTGTAGCTCGGTCATAGTGGAGGTTATGCTCGGTCGCTCGGCTCAGCAGGCTCCGTAATCGGCATTTCATCGCTACTCATCATACGTCACGTTTTTGTGCTGGTGTGCTATGACGTCAATATTTTCGTTCCTCCTCTGTGACGTAGTAGCTGCCGCGCTAGCGATGGGTCTCGACTACGAGAAGGAGTTTTTAATGACTTTTTGGAGCTGAATTAAAATTATTTTGAAATGTTTGCAGCGTCCGATACCTCGTTCTGGGTGTCCTTGCATACGAAAGCAGCCTGCAACATGCTTTTTATAGCCTCAAAATTTGGTGTCCCAACCCCTTTAAGCCCAGGATGCGAAGCATACTAGCCTTTATTTTAGTTGTTGAACCACTGTTTAGCCTGGTGAACTGCTGTTGCTTGGCTATATTTGGTTCGGCTAGACGAAGAAACAACTCATGCAGGCGAGCGCACGAGCTGAGACCCAGCTATGTAGCTACGCGGCCGCAAGCGAGCGCACGAGTTGAGCCTCCGCTTTTGCAGCTGTTATGACGTCATATGGTAGATACGCGGCCGCGTGGTTGTGCGGCTAGTATGCTTCGCATAATAGAAGCAACTTAATAACAAACATAGCAAACTTAAAAGAGAATAGACCCGCATATGAGACGCGCAGCAATGAACAATGGCTCATACTCTCAATGGTAGCTACGCGGCCGCGCACGGCACCGCAAGGAAGAGCGTGGTTGTGCGGCTAGTATGCTTCGCATAAAAAGCATGTGAACTATTGCTGCACAAAACTCAAGTGCCGACAAGCTAGCCATAAATTTCAAGGCACCTTCGGTTTCGAGGATTTGGCTGCACCTTCAGGAGTTCCGTCACTTTTGCCCCTAATTTTTGTCCCTAAGGTGTCGCACCGCACTTGCGCAACACGAACTTGCACTGCGCCATGCACGGCACTCTCGAGAGCTGTTGAGAAAGCGACGCCAGGTCGAAGAGACCGTTCCTTCGAAAGCTGTCCTAACAAACAGACAAAGGGCGACCCCTGGGCCCAGAAGCAAGCCTCATGCCCGCACCTTGAGCAGCTTGGAGCTCACGTTGACCTCCCGCTCAAGGCACCGGTAGAGCGGGTCGCCGATGTTGTCCTTGGTGCGGCGCAAGCTCTGCAGGCTGGGCGGGAGCAGCCGCAGCCAGGTGGAGCCCGACTGCTGCAGGGTGGCCATCCAGGCAGGTCGGCCGTCGCCCGGCACGGCCCTCTCGCCCTCCTCGGCCGCCACGTAGGCCGGCTCGTCATCGTCCTCCAGCAGCTGCATCTTGAGCAGCTTCGCAATCAGGTCGCTCCCTGGGTGGGAGGAAGGGGACAGAGATCATCACGTCAGTCAGTGTCCTCAATCTACTTGCATTTGATTTCACAGGTATACAGTATAACCTCAATCATACGTCCCAGAAAAAAAAAAGTGAGAAAAAACATACTACAACTGAGAAAACACACAATCGGAAGTTACTAACGAATTGACAGACTCAACTGTAGTTGACATCTATGCAATGCGAAGCATTGAGAGATACAGCACGAGATGCCCACGCGAGCCGAGCTGGTAGGGCTCTAGCTGCCCAGAAACGCGAGCTGTCATATTTACGGCTTCGGCAAGCTTACGTTTGTGCTCCTCGAATTCCGTCTGGGTCTGCAGTTTCTGTGCACAGGGCATTTTAGTGGGACGTTTTGATGTGCCCACTCAGTGCGAGTCGTGGCACAAACACGGAGGCGCGTCGAGCCAATAGGGCCTACGCGACCCAAGACGCACATTGTCGTTTTGCTACTGTATAGCGTTTTGAGACTGCAACTAGAGATATACTAAATGAAATCGAGCTGGTGCGCAATACAAGAACACAATGCCTACAATGCCACTAGAACAATACATGCTGCTCCCCTTGCGCTGCATGCAGCAGGGACCAGCAGTGCATTTGACTGATCGCCTATTAAAAGCGTGCAGTACACTTCCAATGGCACCATAACCCACGAACTGTGAAACAGATAAGTGAAGATGCTTATCACAATAGGGTTGGCGGCAATAGCTGTGAATACGATGCGCGATGACCCGAGAGGTTTGCCGATACTTGCATAAGAAACTTCGTGCGCACCGGTATTTTCACACGAGACGGCCAGGCCAGTATTGAGAAGCTGCTGCAGCAGGCACCTTACTATTTTTTCTAGTGGACATCTCACGCCTGTTGTCGTTTACATGAAATCTAGTGGCCAGAACATGCACCACACGATCGCAGTTTGGCGATCTACCGAAGGTTGGTGCCAAAAGATTTTGTTTTCCGGGAACGTACGAACTGGTAAAAAATTAGTGTAATCATATTGGGTCGTTCTTTGTGTTCTCGATCTCAAACGCTGGCACTGGGAAATCGTACGTAATGGAATCGTATCAACGAGGTTCGACTGTAAGTAGTGCTTCACAAAAACATGTCTTCTACTGTTAAGGCTCTAAGAATGATAAATCATGGAGCTGACACAGATATGTTCAGCAACTAGTGCGTGCGCACTGTACAGTAAAATTCACTCAACATTGCTGATAAAAATGGAAATATAATTGTTACAGTTGTGAAACAATGTATCATGGCGGATTTCACACATTGTGAATATACAACAGTGTAAACAACATATTCCAGTGCTATGACATTACTTCAACATTGTCAAGTATAAGCATGTGCAATCAGACATCGTTTTTCCTACCAGATGTTATCCTTAATGAAAAATTTCACTGCATGCTGTGCTCCTTGCTGTCATGGTAAATAAAGTGTCAACAAATTTCTTTTTTAATGTACAGTAATTATAACCTACCCAGCAGCTACTACATGCTAGATAGGAACTTGTATTGTAGCTAACTTGGCCTAAACTGAATCTGCTGAACATAAAGTTAGCACGCATTTTACCTCTGTTGGTGAGTAACACCTTCTCTGCATTGTTTGGCAGTCCGAGCCAGGATGGCGTCTGCCGCTCAGTCAGCGACTCTACCCAGTGCAGGAACTGGTCCCGCCTGCAAGCAAAACAGGAGGCAATTGCCGTACGAGTGCAGAGGAAAAATAACAAGCCAATGAAATCCAACGGCTTGGCTTTATCACAAAACACAGTTGTTTATCACAAGAGAAACATATTTTGCAAATCAAAGTGGAAGCTAAGGGGCTACGAGGTACTTTGCTATGACACATGAAGCTGTGGCTTTGGCTTCTCATGTAGGGAACTATTAAAAAGGAAGCAAACTGCTTGAACTCAGTCATGTCTAGATGTGCTTGTTTTTACAGAACATACTGTTAGTGCTAAAATAACACAAGTCAGAATTACATGAGGCCATGCTAGCACTATCTAACTTCAGTACGAAGTTTATTTGTTTGGATTGCTGGCTTGTTTCAGAGATCTACTTGGCATGTGCAGGAACATTTGCTTGTTGAAATACATGCGAAGAAGCTATTCTATAAGCAGGATTCTGCAGAAAGATGAAAAAAAAAAAAGAAAGGCGGAACAACACACCTTATTCCCTCCGGGCTGGCGATACCCTTGTCAAGGGTGTCTCCAGCGTTGGGCTCAATGAGCATGAAGTCGGGCTCAAAGCTCTTGGCTGTGAACAGCTTGCTCAGGAATGAGTTCAGCAAACGCTGCAGCAAAAATGTGCGAGCCAAATTAGCGGACTTGCACGCAAAACAGGAGAGTGCAGGCAATGGATGTCTGAATGGCTGCTGAAAGTTTCGAAGTGTTGCCCATCAAAGAATTGCCTCAAGAGAGCAATCTGTCTTCAGTTGTGAACGACTTGGTAATGATCTGTCAAATTCCCCACCCACGAAAACGGGCACAACTGAGCAACATTTGGGACTCGGGCCTTTTTCAGGTCCACGTGCGAGTTCAAGCTGGTGGCAGACGGAAACTACAAAATCCCCCAAAATATGGCTGGGACACTCGCAAAGGCAGGTGTTACTTATAGTAGACACTAGGTCATTTAAACTGGGTTCTTGTATATTGGTTCTTGAATTTTCATTACTGAATCCCCAAAAGATATTATGAGGCCCAAAATGCATAAATATTCGTTACTGTAAAATTTTTGAAAGTAGATTTCTCCAACCCTGACATTTGTCTAGCTGCTCCTGAACTGTGTGCTATAGGCATATCAGTGAGACTGTTATGGCACTGGCCAAAGACTTAGCCAAGAGGACCAGAGGCCTTGCAACTCATCATCACATGAACATCGCATCATCACACAAGGCCAACTTCATTCACCCACTTGCAATGCGAAGCCACAGATGGATAATGCCAGCATGCAGAACACGCAACTGCACAAGATAGCCTTTCTTTAACACAGAATTAATTTCATTGCCGTCCATTAAAAAAACATTCTCTATAACAATGCTCTATTGCCACAAATGTAGAATCGTGAAGAAATTATTTCGTTCTGCACAATACTGCAAGGATATTGATCACAGCTGTAACGCCAGGAGAAAGTTCTACAAAGAGACAAACAGCCCTTGCCCGACAATTTCACCAGCCCTTCACCGGCATTGCAAGCAAGACCAGCAACTGGTGGTGCCAGGAGGCACCAATGCTGACCAAAAGCTTCCGCCGCCACACACCTGGTCGAAGTCGTTGTCGATCTTGCCTCCGTAGATGCACTGGCCAAAGAGGATGCGCAGCGCGTTCCAGGGAACCTTCTCTGGTGGCAAGTTGGTGCGTCCCTGTCAAGAGTCGACAAAAACACAGACGGTCGCAAACAAACAAACAGGAATAACTAGTACTATGCAAGATTCGTACAGGTTTCAGAGACAAAATTCAAGGGTATTCAAGGACTTTCAAAGCCCTATCAAACTTTGCTTTTGCAGATATGTAGACTGGCCTCCCATGTAGAAATTTTAAACTATAAAGTTTCCAAAACACTATAGATAGCTTTATTGCACTAGAGACAAAAAATTTATGTTGGAAATGTGCAGCCTTGATCACTTCCAAGCTGCTAACATTATCTTCCTGATGAGGTGCGAATAAAGCAACGTAAACATGGCAGGGGAACAACCAGCACCTTACTCCCTTACTCTCGCACATCGTGGGCGTTTTCCCTTTCTGCAGAAGTCACTGTACGAAGCACAGTGCACTCACACCGGGTTAAAATCTTTATACAGTACCATTGTATCTAAGAAGGGAAGTTTACAAAGTCCACGCTGATCCGCCATAAAAAGCGGGTCACATAATCCTAGATTGTACTCCAGATATTTGAGGATTTTCAGGGGAAAGAAAAAGAATTCTCAAGTAATTTTCGATTTCAAGGGTTTTCAAGCATTGCAAGGAACTGTATGCACCCCGCCATGCGACGTAAGGTTCTAAGCCGAGTTGGAGACAATGAAACGGCACGTTGCCTGCTCTGTTCAACCATGTTGCTGTAGGAATGATGCCTCACAAAAACATGCCTGACTGAGTTTCCAAAATTTATCTGCTATCCACGTACTGCCGATGTAGAAGCGTAAGTAGATGACATTTGCGTCACCGCCTGAAGGAGGCAGAATACAGCGATGGTCGCCTGGCGTAAAGTAAATGTTGAGGCGAAACGCCGCAGCTTGAGAGAAGGGCAATGTTTAACCACTCGTACCTCTTTAACTATAATGCGTTGTCACAAAACACTTGCGAGAAAGCACTCCTTGAGAGATACCCTCTATGTCTATGCGTACAACGAAAAAGCGTCTCGAGGGCTCTTTAAAATTATGGAGTTTGTCACTTCTAGAAACAGCACAGTAGTTATGAGTAACACTCTAGTGGAGTACTCCGCATTAATATTGACCACGTACTTGGCAGCAGAACGCCATAACCATTGAGCTGCCCTGGTTGGCATTTAGTGCCTTGCCAAGTTTCCAATATGCGCAGCAACCAAATTTCAGACGTGCCTCAAGCTGCACTCGAAACACATTTGCATATGTAACCATAAAGGTATCAGCATAGAACACAGGCAGCTAGCTGCCAGGTGGCCAGCAAGTTTGCATCTACAAAGACCTGTACGCCGCCAGGCAGGAAATTTGCTCCTTTCAGCAAATGCACTATCCCTCCAAATCCTCAAGGGATGCCACCACATTCATTTGATGCTCGGGACCAGGTGACCCACCATGGCGATGGTGTCAATCCAGGTGTCCAGGGTGTCGCAGGCCACTCTCAGGTCGGACTCGTTGAACTCGTAGTGTTTGGCCCAGCCGAGGGGGACGTAGCGCAGTCGCTCTTGGACAATGGCGTGGAACCAGGCGAGGAGGAAGTAGAGACGGGCCCTCTCACCAGGGGCCTGCAGGGAAGGGTGCAGGCAGAGGAACACTCACGATGATGCAGAAGCGACCAATTGCACAGGTGGAAGTTGAAGAATGGAGCGTCATCAGAAATGCAGTAGAACCTTGATATAACTAACATGTATATAACAAACTATTGGACATACATAATGAAATGAACATGAAATTCGTGGATTTTCTTGCTGATGTCACTGAGTATGCTCATGACGAATATGGTGTATGAGGAAAGTATCTAGTGTCAGATGTAACTTTATTATAATGAGACACAAGGCAACAGTAGCAAACTGGGCAAGTTGGACTGGTTCGTTGTGAAAAGTGCGCATAAAATGAGAAACAAGATGAAGGTCTGGTCCCTCGAACGAGAAACAGTGCATGTGCCTTCCCTCTTTTACTTGTCCCTTGCTCTATGCCCATTTTTCATAACGAACCATGATAACGAAATTATAAAAAAAGGCAGCTTGTAGACAGGCACGTGAAGCAGCAAGAAAACAAAACGACAGGAAAAATTTCGCAGAGTGTCCGCTCATGTCTGATCACAAGAAGGGTGTTAAAGGGAAAAAAATTAAGTGCTGAAGGCAGCTGATATCAGAGTTGAGCTTGACTTCCCAACCTCGGAATATGCAAAATGCTTTGGTGAAAGTCTATAAATACAGTCAAACCCCGTTACAACGAACACCACATTAACGAACATTTCAGATTAACGAACTTTTATGAAATCCCGTGCCGACTGCTTATAGTTTCAATGTAAAAATATTTCACTACTACGAACTTCAGAATAACGAACATTTCAGAATAACGATCGTTATTTAATTTCCGTGTCATCTTAACAACACCTCAGTACTACGAACTCATATCCCGAAATGCGAGGATTCTTAGATTTCCGTGTATCCGTCACGGCAGTCGGAGCTCTAAGCTAGCAGACGACGCAGCGCGAAGAGCGGGCCGCCTTGCAACTTGCTTCCCGCAAAAACCTGAGATGGCGCGGAAGGAGAAAGATGCGGGCGGAGACTTTTTTTTTTTTTCCCTTCTCCGTTGCGGAGGCAACGACGCACCAGGTTTTGTGAGTGGAGAGGCGGGGAGCATGGGCTCGTAAAACCTGAGACGGTGCGGCAGAAGAAAAAAAAAAGTAGTAAATAACGCTGAAGTGGGCCTTTTTTTTTTTTCCTGTTGCGGAGGTGACGACGCATCACGTTTTTCTTGCTTGTTTTCTCAGTTGTTCGCGCGCTGTCACCCGTATCAGGCCTGTCCATCTTGTTTTTCTTCTGGTTATATTATTGTGTTAGAAGTGCGTGCCGGCGTTCGCGTTGCCATGAGCTCAACAACTCTAAGCACGGCGAAGAAGCGAAAGCAGTTTTCTTTGAGCGAGAGAGTAGAGATTTTTCGCGAGATAGAAGACGGGAAGAAACAAACCGTCGTGGCTAAAGAACGTGGAGTGGTGCGGTCGACGATCGCCACGATTCTCAAAGATAAGGAGAAAATCTTTAAGCACCAGCAAGAATCTTGCTGCACGTTACGGCAGCACCCGAAGACCGCGACGAGTCCGTGTCGGCCACAGATGCGTTGGACCGCTTGCGAAAACTCCGCATATTTATAGCCAAACGCGGCACAGCGGCCGAAGGCGTGCATAAGAATGCGGACGGTGTGGAATCGTTCGTGCTGCAGAGTCTGTGCTGCACCCGTCAGAAGACGATCACAGACTATTTCAAATAAATGTGCCTTGTCTAACGATCACGTGTGCATTGTGTGAGAAACGAGTTCAAGGAGGTACCGTTTCAAAGGTAGGACGCTTGCGTTACTGAAATGCTATTGTTATGGCTAATTTTTGGGCTTTCACTATAACGACCTTTCAGAATAGCGAACATTTTCCCGCGGTCCCCTGAAGTTCGTTGTACCGAGATTTCACTGTAGTACTAAATTTGGTGAAATACTGAAATAATAAAAACTAAATACTAAAATTTGATTACTCAACATATTTACTGTTTATTAAAGCTTCACAGCCTTTCTTTCTGTAGGGATGCTGCGGACAGACACTTCGCTGTGAAGTCGCAGCAAAAGGTTACCTGCACCACAGACAAATGCAAATGTTTGCGATGTTCATTCATAAAATAATCACTTAATGGCAGCTTAAATTTTTATTGCCGTAAGTTAGTGTCACTGCTGTAGGTATATGTTTGAATAATCGACCTTAGCTATAAACCCGGCTCTGAAAAAAGAATGAGAAACTAAACTCACTGGTGTCAATATAATCATCGCAAACAAGCTCTAGAAAAATCGGCCACTACTACATTTCAATTGTAACGGTTAGCATATACGGATAAGCAGTGGATTGTGTTGATTGACGACGCTGCCCTGGTTTTTCTTTCCCGCTGTTTGCAAGGGAACCGAACAGGTGTGACTGTATATTGTATCTTTCCAATGCATTGTATTTAAAGAATAATAAACTGGAACTGAAACTGAAAGCAACCGCCCCGCACCTTCATCATGCGCTGGGCAGGCACGGTGGAGAAGGTGCGCAGGAGGTTGGCCCGGATGCCCGGAGGGGGCTCGAAGAGGAACACCCGTCCCGCCCTCAGCAGGTTGACGGGCACCTTGGGGTGCACCTCGAGGGTGAGGAAGAGGCGGAAGGCAGGGTGCGGCTGCAGGGCGTGCAGCTTCTTCTCGAGCTGCACCAGCCACTGCGGGGCCAGGTGCACGTTCTTCAACATCACCCACCTGCGGTCACGCACACAAAACACCATGGCCCCTGTTTTAGAAAGTTGCACGGCGGTGCGTGCCCACCTCTCACGATCAGCACAGCTTGGCAATGTAACAGTATTATCAGACTGCAAATTTTCATGCCTTGGTGGCACCTTACTCGTACCATGTCATGTTTCCGTTTTTGTTGTTTTTTCTGCCGTCTTTCTGCCTGCATATCACCTGTCTATAAATTCCAATGCTTTGAACAAACAAGTTTCAGTAAAAAAGAAAAATAACACTCGTCTTGTGCCAATCTTTGGGCACCTTTGTTTGCGCTTTAAACCATGAATACCAACAAATTAGTCCAGCTGACAACTCTTGCAGTTCGACAGCCACTGCCCACTAACCCTAATTCCCACACACGTCTCGTGCGAAATTGGCACGTCTTCCATGTGCCTGAGTCATGGCTAGTTCCACTGGTCATGTTGGATGAGCCACCTGGACCTTCCAAGTGAGCGCTTCCATCACGGTCATATTTTGCCATGAAATCTGCCAGAGGAACAACGCTTTCCACTAGACCTGTAGTAGAAGCTAATTAAACAAGAGATAATCTGGTCACCTTCGAGAAACAGTACACTAAATGTCAGCCCAACATACAACATCACCGACAAAATCGGACCACATTACTGCATCGAGGCCTATCGCAAATGACAGTCATGCCTCCAGAATGTCCTCCTAATCAACGATAGAGCAACGGCCTCAGCAACGCACCGTCCGTTCTTGGAGGCAGCATTGATGGCCTTCTCAGCTTGGCTGAAGCCCTCGGCTGAACCCATGGCCAGGGAGGTGATGTTGCGGCCCAGCTCGGCGGCCAGGTCGTCCACTCGGCCACTTGCATCGTAACCGGGCACCGAGCACATCAGGATCGGGGTGCCTGCCTTCACCTGCACGGGCAGTCGAGCACACGGTCAGGTCCCATTCGGGGAAAATTTGAACGACTGTCTCAGGCTTGTTACCTTAACACTTTCCCTACCATGGATGCGTTTTCTGTAGGTTACGGCAGATATCTTGATTTTCTGAAGGAACTACTGCACTCAATAGATAAACAAAACAACACAAACAAAAAGCAGAATGAATGCTCTTTTTATGCATAAGTTTTATTAACGAGATGTATGTCAAAAATAAATTGCGAGAATCAAGATTGTGAAATAAAATTGAATACAGTTTGTAAAGACATGCTTGCATCTACTAAGAAAAAAATGTAACAAAAATTATGATATACAAATTGTACTGCGATCTAATAGGCACTATCTCTGAAAACAATCAACATTTTTAATTGAACAGGTATTCGACTACAAAAATTTAACTGCACGCATTACAGTTGGGCGTGAGAAGCTGCGGCCGTCGATGTTCCAGGCTGGTTTGCGTTGTCATCGCTCTCAGAGTAAGTCTTAGGAAAAGGCAGCATCCTCAGACTTCTGCTGCTTCATGCACTGATAAATTAAGGCGGGGACGCAGCGAAAGTGCGCGTCCCGCTACTGGAGGCAGCAATTTTTGCTTTTTACTTTGACAATTGCGAAACTTCAGAGCGCAATAAAAAATTACCGCCCGACGGGAAAAAAAGTGAACTGCTTAGAAAACAAAAATATAGTTCTTTTTCTTCACATGCGAGAGCACAGCGTCTCCATGAGCAGTGCACAAGGTTTCAAAAGCAGTACTGCAAACCATTGATAGCAGGCTAATGATGCCCAATAGGCATGGTAGGGAAAGAGTTAACTGGACCATCTTTCAGTAACTGCAGCACATGGACAAACTACATGCAAACAAACAATGATTAACTACAACAGTACCAATACCGTCATTAACTGCATATTCTAAGTTATAGCATCACTGATGCCTAGTCCTTGTGATGCTAAAAGCACGTTCATTATGTTTACCCACAAATTTTTCGGGCTACCTCTAATTCTAGAGGTCCTGAGAAAAAAATAGGGGTCTTGTACATAATAGTGCTACAGTAATTTTATTCAACACAGATGGAGAGCTAAATCACGCTACTTCATTGAGGTGACAAACACCACAAAAATTTTTGAGGTCGTGGTTCTTTGCCAGTAACGAGAAGCAGCAGCTGCTGTATTGGTGTGTTAAGCTCTGAAACACATCCCAAGATCTCTGGTGTCATTTATTGGAAACTTTACGTACTCATCCATGTAACTTGATAGAAGCCCTTTGTTAAGTTATGTTGGCGCTCAAGGAAGCGGACAAAGACGGGCACAAAATACATTCTACGATGCACTGCAACCATTACACATTTTGCACACAAGGCACAATGCAGCTACAACAAATAATGTCAAGGATCGTGCAATGCTGATGCTACAATATGTTTCTAGTTCTCGAGCATCTCCAAACTGAAACATACAGCTCCCTGCAACCACGAGAGGCAATCAAAACACAGCTGCAGGCTCCTATGCAATGCTAACCTCGTTGTCAACAACAGCGGCCAGATCGAGCTCGGTCTCGGAGGCGGAGGTGAAGTCGTCGCCGAGCACAGCTGTCACCACCTGGTGGCCCTGGGCGATGACACGGTCTGGACGGAAGGCCTGGATCACCAGAAGCTGGTGCATAGCCTGCCCCACGGGTGTCAGGGGCCGCGAGCCCTCCTCCCACAGGACGGGCACGTCCCGCTCTGGGGCATTGCTCTCTGCCCAGCCTGTGAAGTCCTGCAGTCGAGGACAGTTGGCCAGTAAAGGCTTGCGCATACGACCAAATGGTTTCGCAAAGAGAAACACTACACCTTACAAAAATTTGGTGCTAGGGTCAGTGGGAACTAGAAACAAGCAATATGAGAAAGAAATAGGGCAGCGGTCAGGTCTAACACTACATACAAAGGTCTGCCTGCCACACTGTTACAGTTAGTCCTGAATATGCAGTGACCAGGTCAAATGTGTTCCTTACCTGTGCAACAGCACCAAGCGACATGTCAAAGTAGCTGTTCAAGAATTTCAGACTATAATGTAGAATTAGAACAGTAGAACTACTACAATTTGTTTAAATAACCTTTAGACAGCTGTGTGGCAATTCAATCCCTCCCCGTATGAATAAGTGCTCAAACAAAGACGGATGGCTGACTCCTTAATTCCAGCTGAAAGAATGACAGTGTCACATTAGCCTACCATGTATAGTAGCAAATGTTAGAAGCCGTTGACCTCAGATATGTACACACACGGACAAAGCTTACCGGATGCTCGTCCAGGCGTTGCTGGAGGCTGCGGAACGCAGGGAGCCTCGACAGAGCGGTGGCGCCCTCTAACTGGTCAGGAGACAGACCAGCAACATGGATGGTTGGTTGCCCTGGCAGGATGCCCTCCTTGCCACGAAGCAGGTGGTTCAGCTCATGCTCAAAGTTTGTTTCTCTGAGCACAGCACACAGGTGCACACAATTAGCCTTCGAGCGTCAACAATTTTGCACTTCAAAATGTGTCAAACTTCGCCGCGAGGTGCCTGAACTATGCAGGAAAGCCAACCTCTTGATGGCAGAATGCATGGGCCTGCAATACTACAGTCGACTCACGTTAGAATGGACCCTGATAATCCGACAAAAAAGTGTTTTATCCGAAGCCCGTAATATCCGAGACGCCTCACTTCCGCAAGTTTCGTCATGATGTCTAAAAACTTTATTGCAAAGAGTGAGAGACAAACGTCAAAGGAAAAAAAAAACAGACAGACAACAAACTCGCAGTTTTACCCGAAAGGTGATGCATCGATTGCAATAGAAAATTAAGCAAGATAAGAACGGCAGCAGCAGCATCGAGCGAATTGACCTTCGTGCTGTCACTCGCTTCAATGCGAACTAAGCGTTGAAAGCACAGCGCATACGAAGCTACTAGTACTGGGTGCACTTCGTTCACATCGAAGATCACTCAAAATATGGTGCTTGTACGGCCGCACCGTTAACAGCAGCCTACTTTCCTTCCTCCCTCGTGCGCAAGATATCGAGCCGCGATCGTCAGCTGACCCTCGCAAGTCAGCTGCCAGCCCGTGCCGACATGGCAAAAGTCCGTTGTTTTATACGGCCGATTTTGACCAAAATTGCCCCTCAATTCGTCAGCTGTAGCCGATAGTCCGTTGTAGTGCGGTCCACTAAAAGCAAACTTTGTTGCATTAATAAAATAGGTAGAACAAACTAAGACTGAAATATGGTCTGTTATATCCGAAAGCCTGTTATACGCAGGTCTGTTGTAACGAGCGTAGACTGTACTGTGAGCACCATTGCGCGAACAAGCATCACAGTAAAGGACCATCGCTCATGGTATGCTCAGAGAACCCCATTCTGAGCTCACGAATATAGCTGCATTATGCATAGTTAGCTTGCATTATAACTGTAATATTATTGTTTATTTCAAAGTTACCGAAGTTCCTGTTCCTGTTGCATCACATTTATGTAGACACTGTATTCGAGTGAGGCACAATAATAAAAAAAAAAGTTCAATGCCAATTCAAGTACTGTAGCATACACAACATGATACTTCATACTTGCAAATGCCAACTTGCGTAAGCTCATCAATAAATGTGCGCTAGTGCAAATAAGAACACAAATCACAGAAAATACCGCTAAATTACCCATCTTCAAATTTTAACGCAGAAAAGTGATGGGTACTCACTGAGAGAATCCCCTGAGGTGGATTCGACAGAGGAGAAGGGCAAAGACCAGCTTGTCTTCATGAAGCATGCCCCTGGTAACCCTGGTGTACACCACCTACGATGGGACACGGGTGTCAAGAGCGCACCCAACACTCCCACTAAAGCAAGTGGCTGTCACAATATATTAGAAATATTGCGGTGCTGCGTGTTCCCAAGGAGCCTCCCAAACGTACAGAGTGAACCAAGAGTAAGAGAAATGGTAAATATTCCATCATTTGAAAACCACAGATATTAACATGATGTGCCTTTAAGTGAATGCACAGAAAGAACATGAAAATGTCTTTAATTTTAATTTTAATGCCTGAATAACGGCATTTGTCACTGACAGGCACCAGTGTACTGCCAACTAAAGCGGAACCCACTGGTGGAAAATGCAGCTATTCTTTCAAGAATTTCATTGTTACTAAAAAATAATCCATTGTCTTTCTGTGCATTTCTGTGAAAACTGCATTGTGCTACTGTCTATACATTTCGAATGATCAAATGTTTTCGCTGTTACGGTACTTTTGGATCACCCTGTACATCTTTAAGTGTGCAAATCTCACTGATGTCACCAACATGACAAGTTGAGCCAACGTCAGTTCTGTTTTCATGACATCCCACTCTGTCACGAGTACAATCTGTCACAAGCATGGATCAAGAGTGATCCACTCTGTCGACAGAAGGAGCAGCGAGTCAGCTACGACGCTCCTAGCACACCAAGATAGATTGCTGCAAGTTGAGCTGTTCTCTTAAGAACATTAAGAAGCATGGAAAGGAAAAGGATCCCTGCTTTAATGCTATGCAATGTCAATGGTCACTCAGGACCTACGTACTCCGAGCTCACTACATACACGCAGCTAAAATGCAGCTATTGGTTATGGTGCATGGAATTTAGCACAAGACACTACAGCAGATGGCCCGCAACCGTTTATCTTTCCTGCTTCTAAAATGAGATAGCATCAGACCAAGGATTGTGCGAATATAAATTTTTTGGTGTGAACCAAAGTCAGAGTAATGTCCCAAGGTGGATACATAGACATCCGTTAATTCGACTCGATAATTAGATTTTTTCGGTTATGTCAATCCTGACTGAAGGTCCTGGCTGGCACCCACGTGCTCCTGTGAGGCCAAACTTTCGGAATATTGATCCTAAAATAGTTGTGAAAGGTGTGTCCCGAGCCACCGGAGCCCCACCAGCTCGATGCGCGCCAACATCTTGTGCCGTAACAACTCACGCCGAAAGGGTACGTAAAAAATTGCTGCCACAATGCGCCGCTCGAAGAAGCTTCTGACCCAGGCCAAATTTGAGGAGTGCAAACGTAAGCTTGCCGAAAGCACAAAAATGAAAATGTGCATCCTGGGTTGCTTGCGCCCTACCAGCTCGGCATGCGTCAGCATCTTGTGCTTGCACGCTTCACATTATGTAGACTTCAACCAGAGTTGTCTGCCAGATTTTTACGGACATTCAATCGTACGCTTTCCAGGTCAGTACGTTTTCTCAAATTTTTTTTCAAGGTTCTGCTGTAGTTGTGGAACTTGCGTAAAAACCTTGACATAAGAGCCACATGTCAATAAATCTAAAAAAATTTTTTTTTTCTTTACTTGCGAAAAATACAGGTTTACCTCTGGAGTCAGTTTATTTTCGAAGTGCCATTCTTCAGATGTTTTTTTTTTTTTTTTCAAAACGTAAGTTCATCATGCCTTACAAGTGCAGCAGCACAGAAAACTTGTTTACAGGCTCTAGCTCATGATTGGGCTTCATTCGAGATAAAATTTTAGGGCAGTGGAGGCCACCGAGGCATTTCGCGTTCGCCCATCATGCGTCGTAGCGATGCTGTGAAGTGCTATACTGACTGCGCAATGCCAGCAGTTTATGCGGTGCTGCACATATTTACCTTGATGCTCTCTGTCTACATGCAAGCTTAACCTGTTCTGTTCTGTAAGCCCACATATGACACCGACATTTTGAAATGAACCTCTCAATCTCACCTGGAAGAGGTCCTTGGTGATGATGCCAAGCCGTGAAGTGTGGTCCACCACTCCCGTCAGGTGGCTGTTGTTAGTCAGCACGTCGTTGTAGATCTCCAGGAAGAAGTGGAGGGAATACTGGTACAGGAAGTGGGCCTACAAGCACACATACGGGCACATGACGACTTCATCGACACTTTCGCAAAGAGCGAAGGATGTTTAAAATCAAAATCATGGTCACGATAAGTACTGAGCAGTCATTTGAAATGACAAAAGTCGTTCTGCTAATAGTGCCATACTGCCTTTATGGAATACCATGAAACACAATCCCAAAAGTTCTGGCACTGCTCATAGATTCGTCCGAATGACCCGACTGAGTGCATTAATGACGGACGGGGTTTAGCATCGCAAAGCAACATAACAGGCTGCAAGTGATGCTGCCGTACACGGGTCCCAGTTATACTGGCCACCTGGGGTTCTTTAATGTGGACAAGGGTGGAAGCTATGGTCAGTTGCCAACCCACAGCACATAAGTGATAACAGTGCTGCGCTCATCTTCCACAATGTGTTCGTTCTATCTTTTAATGCATGCCTAAATTAATGCACCCGGCCAGGCAGTGGAGTCCTGCACGACACAAATGAAGACTTCTTCAAATCTAGCACTGAATATATAGTCTTGCACACAACGTATGTAGGTCCCTTTCAGTTCAAAGAACACCAGGCATGCAACCCGTGACAGCCTCCTCAAAAGAGTAGTTGTCCCCACCTGGTGGAGCCCCTCGAGCGTGAAGAAAATGGAGGAGCAGGCCTGGGCCAGGGGCTGGTACTGGAGGGAGACGGCCTCCACCTCGGCCATCACCTTGTCCGTCTCCTCCACCTTGCGCGAAATCTCAGCCGCCTCATTCTTGAGCTTCTCCAGGGTGCTGATCACACTGCGCCGGCGGAAAGGGGGAATGTGGACTCCGAGCTTATGGAACGCCTGGGCATTGCTCCCTCATAAAAGCACAGCACACTGCTACGCTAAAGAAAGGAGATGTGCTTGTCCAACAGTAATTATGTATGTTACCTAGTATGTAATGACAACGTAAGGACAAGATCACAGGAATGAAAGCCAGCACTTGTCCTGTGTCCGCTTCATCTTTTGTCCGTTGGCCAACAGGTGATGTACAAGATGTGTAACCAGGTCGAATGAGTGTCATTGTAATGCCCTATACTGCTGCCATATTAGGAGAGGCCTCATTTTTGTCCTTTTTGTTCATTTGCTGGTCAGTCTGTATTCTGACTACATGCATGTCAGTATGGTTAATGCATACATTACATCTATCCCTCGGCCATTTGGAAGTGACTGACCACATATTCTGCCAGCGGATTGATTGGGGGGTTTGCCTGCAACTGTTACTGTCCCCGGAGAGATTTGCCGCGAAGCTGTCTGAACAATCAACTATTGTTCAGCAACTGAAATCTGATGGAGTTCAAAGCTTCAATGAAATGACAATGAATATGCCTACAAAGTCAGTTATGCGTGGTACTGCACTAACTGTGCACGCTTTCATCGCATCTTCCGCCTATTCAGGGTCCTGTGCCATCATTGCACGGTGAAGTTGTTGTGCAAGGGTCAAGTACCCGAATGCCTAACACGGACTTGACTAGAAAGCAGACGGACCTGTCATCATCCAGAATCCTGCCTTTCGAGTCATTCAAGGCCTGGAGGAGAGACTTCTCCAGCTGCCGCAGCCGCACGTGGAACTCTCCTGCGCGGAAGACAGCGACGAACACGCAATGAGCTGTCGTTGTCGGCAAAATGACACCAGCAGTGCAAATGAAAACTGTGGCATACTGCAGGTCAAGTTACAGTTTTAAATAAATGGCAAACAGCAAGTGCGAGAGGGCAATGTTACAGAAATCCCGCCCTCACCCTGAAGTTTCAGGAGATCTGAGCGCTTCTCGTCAATGTCCTCTCGCTCCGCCTTCAAGACCTGCGCACAACATTTGCAAGGAAAAAAGGCAGAAATGAAAACTCGCAATTTTCTACAGCAGCGACGCATGCTGCTTTGTATGCAATAAAGTTGCATGCTATTTCGGGAAGGTGTGACGTTTTCTGCAAGAGACACGAAGCACGCAATTCACCTGATTCAGGCACTGGCTCTGCAAGCTACTTCGTGTCACCGTGAAGTTGACAAATGTCACCCTCGAACAGAGGTCGGGCGGGAACTCCACCTGGTGAGAGGAATTTGCGAGCACAAACTTGTTACGGGCAACAAAGACGCCAAGGTGTCGCAGCAACAAAAAACAGCAAGAAAGCTGCTGACGACTACTAAGCACACACTATTATCAATGTGGTGAATGAGAACCCAAGTTGCCTGTGTGCGGCAAAACTTTACACAAGTGCTTTTATTTTGCAACAAGTGCAGTACTGTGCGTAACCTTGAGCAAAACACCTCTGCCTTCACTATAACTAATAGCAAATGAAACCATTTGCAAGAGTATTCACAATTTAGGACAGCAAGGCATCCACTGCTGGGAGATCTCAGTACACAAAACAAATATATCATTTAAAACTGATAAAAACATAATGTCCTTGCATTTAGCTATCATTAATATCCACCTCAAGAGAACATTCAGCATTATAATGAAAGTGGAACACCTGAGTTATCCTTGAGATGGGTTACTTGAACATGTTCGCACAATATCTTTCAGTTGCAGTTGAGAAACACACACAAAGGAAAACACGAATGCCCAAAATTGTTTGTTTTGAAGCTCTACTGCACTCATTTTGCTGTGGTTTTACCAAAATAGCAATTCCTAATCATTTGGAGGCACTCTGTTTATTTCTCTGACCACCCATCTCAGCACAGGTAAGCAAACTCCATTTGCCAAAACCACATATTAATGGCCATTTCCTTTTCGGCCACAAAAACTTTTCAAAGAAGACCCATATTTGTTCCTGGCAGTATGCTATGCAGCATGACGTGGCTACTTGTCCCTGCTTCATGCCTTCGCTATGCTGCTTACAGAACGTGCAAGCACTATGTGTTCACGCTCTCCAGCATTCAAGTCTGTCTTTCTCTGTGCTTCCCAAACAATTGAGCTATTCTTGAGACTACCAGCAAAGGTGAGCCATCAGACAAGATGAACAGTAGGAGCACACATTGTTGGGCAAGTTGGCGGGAGCTGTACAACACGTTAGCTTCAGCACAACACAGACGAAGACAAACACAATGTGCTAACCACGGTTCACAGCTGATGTCAAGGCGGTAATATTGCAACAAGCAGCCAATGATGGAAGCAAATGCATGACGTCAACGACAGCACCATTGGAGGAAAGCCAAAAATGTGGAACTTACGGTTGGGTCTCGGGTGGACAGGAAAATGCAGAAGGTGGGTGACAAGTCAATGTCCTGGTCCCCGAGTGTGATGAGGACACGGCCACCCGTTTTGCGGACCTCTCTGTTCAGTACCGGATTCAGGATTGGGTCGTAGCTCTCCACATCCTAGACGTGTTTAAGGTGCCAGCCGTTAGGACACGAAATGGCACATGACGTGCAAGTGCGAAACGTGAAGCTTTGACAGCAGTGGATCAAGAACGATGCCCAAGCATTCTAGGATTCAGCCTTGTCTATAACCATACAATGGAAAGCTGTTCTCACGGTGCATTACTATTTGGCTAAGAGGTGGCCACCATCTCCAGCTTGACTAGGGTGCAGTTTTTTTCTCTAAGACCTGTGCGACATGCTGACTGATCCTTCCAAGTCAATTGTGACACGACTAGTGACAAAGCAACAACTCAGTTTAAAGAAATGCAAGACAGTACACCTGCCTCAACAGCCGTGCAAGTCTCTTGCAATGAACAAAGTCAAGAATGTGCCACATTATCATACCTGAACAAGCAATGGGTTTCCGAAACGCAGCGCACTCTCCAAGTTCTTCCGGAAGGAGTCATCAAGGAAGCTGAAAATGCAACAATGTTTCAATCTACACAGACACTAAAATACCAGTTGGGAAAAAAAGTGCCAGAGGAACAGTACATTGCAGATCTAAAAGGAAACTTCAACTGTTCCTTGTGACAAGTTAAAACAGGGATTAATGTGTTCTTATCGGAAGCGACAAGACCCATTTTCCTTACCTGGTCTTGGTAATTTTGCGCTCTCGGAACTCATTGAGGATGTACTTGGTGGCCTGACCGGATGGATCGATGATGAGTGGATAGCGGTTGAATCGCTTGAGCATGATGGCATTCTCTGTGCAAAGGTCGTCGGTAGGCAGCGCATTGGCCTGCCAGCGGAGGCGTTCGTCTGCCGTTGACAGGTACTGAAGTACAAGGGAAAAAGAAAGGTCCATGAATATAAATGTCAACACAGTGGCCCAGTTTAAATAAAAGCACCTCTCACAGCTTGGCCAGTTGAACGACAGCTGTCACTGGCATGCCAACATGCCTATAAAGACTAATCTGAAGAGATTCTTCACTCAGAAAAGTTTTTCTTCTAGTAATCTGAGCATAGCAGCATGTGGCAGAAGACTAGACGGACAAACACTATTGTACATGGAATGCATCTAGAACCAATAAAATGCAACAGACCATTTTGCCATCTAGCCTGTGTATTTACGTGTGTGTCATGCTAATGTTTTCCAAAAGTGTACTTTGAAACTTCAAATGTGTGCTACAGAAGAAAAAAATAATGATGAACAAATATTGTTAAAGACGTTATTGTATTGTATGCATTCTATTGTATTGTATACTGTGCATTGTTAAGATAATGTTAAAGCATCACTGTAGAACAGAGGCTATGCCAGAAGGCCACCATATCAAGTATGCATATCACCAACTATCTGCCATTTGTGTTCTTTGCTTTCAACATAATGTGAAGTGATAAGCGATCCAATGTATAGTCTTCCTCCTATCCTTTTAACTATTGAGTACATACTGCTGCGGTTAGATACCACGAAGGAGTCTTCCTAGTTTATGCCTTTCAGCAAAAGCTACAAACCACTGAACTTGTACACATAGTATTAAGCATTGTGAGATTGAAAAGCATCCACTGTAAAGAGTGTCCAAGTGCACAAATGCTGCTCGAATGTGGTAGCCAAAAGGCCACCGAAAAGGAACAGTCAGAATACTTGCACACCTCAGTGCGTGCCAGGTCGAGGCGGAAGTGAATGCCCGCCTGCTGCAGGTGGGCGCACCAGTTGTTGAAGAGATTCTGTCGGTACTGCTGATCGAAGTAGCCCGCGTACGCCAGGAAGGCCGAGCCCAGGAGCACGTCGCCCGAGATGGTCGACATCTGGTTCTTGAAGGTCTCGCTCGTGTCCTCCCAGCGCTGCTTCTCAGAGCTCAGGCTGCTGAGCAGGGCAATGCTACGGTCCACCTGGGTGGCAAAGTTAAGAGATTTGTGCGTTGGTGATGGCTATGACAACACAAAGATGCTCTCTTGCTTTTTTTACTGCAAGTACTCCAACAATCCGGTTCACTGAAAGTGCGCCAGAATGGTCAAGGGCAACACACTAACAGTTTCAAAACAAAGGCTTCCGCAAGAAACTAGAAGCAATGAACAGAATTGCGATAAATGTGTAACCACAAACGATCACCCATTACGAATGGTGATATAAAAGCGATGTCACCGAGCCACCAAAACTCTGTCTCACGAACTCCACGCTGTAAAGCAAAAGCTACAGGCCACAGCAACCAACCAGAACGAAGAACCAGAAGGGTTCCTCTATTGCGAAGTGTATGAACACCGGTCACACAAAGCTGACTGAATGGGAGCGTCACGGAAAGATCAGTGGCGTGGGATGAACAAGCCCCTCTGCCTTCTAAGAACACACAGCTTGCTCATGTTATTGATTGGCTCACAACATCCCTAGCCATGGCTGCACAGGAGGAAGTTGGCAAGACAAGTTAAAGCCTGATAAGACTCGGACTTTGAAGCAGTGTGCAACTAAAAAAAAAATTTGACTGCCTAAGGTTATCTTTAACATATGTACACTAAAATCTAGGAATGAAAGCATTTTTGCATTCAACCCTCATTAGAATGCTGCATCCTCCTGCTCATGAACAGGGCCCAACATGACAGCTTAAGTTTTAACGAGCACTGAGAGAGAGGGGACAAGTCCCTCTCCTCTGTCCCCATCCCTCGCCCACAATCTCACTTTTGCCTGGACGTTGGCCAGGTCGGTCTTGATGGCCTGCGCCTGCGACACGAGGTTGGCGTACTCCTCCTTGTAGGAGGCGATGCTCCTCTCCAGCTGCACGATGACCGAGTCGATCTCCTCGGCATTGTGCTTGTTGCTGTCCGCCTCGGCCTCCAGGCTGGCCAGCTCGTTGCGAAGAGGCTCCACCCGCTTCAGCATGTCCGCAAAGTTGATCTGCACAGCACGGCAAGAGCTTGGCAACGGAAGCAAGGAAGGAAGAAAGTAGGCTCATGCAGACACTCCCAGAAGTTGTGACGAAGGGAGTGTCGCGTCCTTCTTACAGTTCCAAATCTTTTCTGGCTCCCTAAGGTGCTTCCGATCACAGCAAGACTGACCAGACGCGCATTTTATCAATCCCTTAATGTCCTTTTAATGTTCAAGTAGAAGTTCATGCTTGACTGGTCTAGGGAATAGAAAGAAACAATAGCTAAACAAATTCTGAAAGCATGTTTCTCCACAATACATGGATGTAGACTTGTTGGCATTTTGTCCCACCAGAAAGCTGACTTGCATATTTTTTTTATAGGTAGTAGTACTTTCGTGATGACTAAACTGTTGGAACGTTAAGTCATGCACTGAGCTCCGAATCCTTGCAACTAAAGAACGTGTCTCATGGTCTACAGATGCCAAAACATGCTTCCAAGGCACCTACAATACGTTTTGCGTACAAGGCTATTTGCCTAGTTTAAAACATTTTTTTCAAGTAGTACTGACAGAAAGCTTTTAACACATTCTTATTTCTTTCATTTCTTTATTGGATAGCTGTAGAAACAGTAATTATGCTATGGAGCCTCCATTCTTTGAGCGAGTGTGCAACAAATTATTACGTTACCTTTTAATGAGACCATTTCAAAACTCATACCAAGAGCCATGCGAAGCGGCTTTGGGCGTGAGGAAAGGTGACTATTCACACCACCAAAATCTGACATAGCGGTCTCGTGGTGCTAGACACCGCCTGACAATGACCATTCTACCGGATGTTCAGTCCATTCAGCACTCAACAGGACAAGAGAGCAAAAGTGCCCCGCTTCGTTTCAAAGAAAAAGGCTGATTTGACAGCTTTCAGCGACACTGTCATTGCACGGGGATGACTGGCTCGCTCTTGAGTTGTTTGCAGCACCACATGACCGCCACTTTTGCTTTTGGCGACGTGAATAGTCTCCTTTTTTCACATCCAAAGCCATGCTACACTTGGTGTGCATATCGAACAGGTCGCATAAAAGGTGCCATAATTATTTGTGGTGCTCCCAAGGAATTGAGAGCTTTATATCATAATTGCAGGGTTGACAACCAGCTAAAAAAGCACAAGAAAACTGGGACAGAAGACTCATGTCGGTATTTTTCGAACAACGTCCCGAGCACTGCACGGTGAATTCCAAGTGAACAGATCATTTATTTGAACAAAATGTTCTGCATCAGATGCTTGAACCGAGGCTTGAGCCTTGCCGAACTGATGAACTCTAATGCATCGGCACAGGAAACAATTTCTTTCACTAGAAAATGGCAAAACTCACCTGAGCAATGGCCCACTTGACCATAGGCCCACAGGCAAGACTGGCACGGTTCACCTTCTCAAAGTTGAACTCGGGGTTGTTCAGATATTTGGTCTTCATCTTGTTCCGGATGTCATCACTACGTGTTCAAAGAAGCATGTACACAGTTCAGTGGATGATCACTGCCACTGCAGAAAAAAAAAAGAGAACTGTTCTAACCAACAAGCCTGACTCACTTATTGTTTAAGATGTCACTTCTAAACAAAATTATTTTATGCACGAAAAGAGAGAAACAAGTTGGTGCAACAAAGCTGCAAACATGAGACCGGGTAGACATACCTACGCTTGATTATCAGGGTAATTATTATTATATTCAACAGGCTACATTGTGAACTAATCAAGCAACTGTAATTTAAAAGAAATAAGGTTTTACAAAAAATGTAAGATCCACCTGCAATTACACTTTACAGTGCTTTCTAGCTAGATGCAACAAAATTCTTTACTTCAATATCTCATTGTTCTTGAAATTTAAATTCTATTTAAGTTCATGTCAAAGTTCTCTGAATCTAAGCGCCAACTTCTAATTATCAAGATGACAAAACTATTAACAAGTCATTTTATTTGTTATCAACTTGCTACGCACAAGTTTAGGACCACTATGAACTTTGTCCCCACATGCCTTCTCACATGAAACTGCAGATTTGTACCAAAAAAATAGTGGGACATGTTGGACAAATATCCAGAAGTGCACAAAGGACAGTGAAAGAGACTGACACAGAATGGCACATGTGCTTCCCTTCAAGCTTACTGTCAAAAGTGCTAGTCTCGAAAAGGAAAACCGTCAGTCATCCATTTGACTGTAGCACGAAGCAACAAATGATGCCTATACGAGTTTCTTTTGTACGTTTGTGCTACAGTGCGATGGCTGGCAGTTTCCCCCTATCGCAAACTTTCCTGCACCTTGCGGACTCTTCCGCAGAACTGATTTGCCATGTTGACTGCTATTCTGCACTTAGTCTTTCATGCTGTCCTTTCGTTAACACATGCGTACGCCAAAGTTCATCCCTGCGGCAACAAGAGAAGAAATGGCAGCAGTGGAAACGTAACAGAAGCGATGCAACCACCCAGTTCCTCACAATCCAGAATGCTGTCATCTTCAGCAGTCTCTGTCCAAACCAGTGCAACAAAGAAAAGAAGCATTGCAGAGAAAGCTGAAGAAAAAAAAAAGAAAAAAGAAGCCTCGAAAAGTTGTTCAGAAAAGGAGAGGAGAAAAAAATCTACAAACGTGTGCAAAGTGAGAAGTGCACATAGAGTTGTGTGTCATCGCCCTGGTGCAGTGCCGGAATCAAATCAGCCCACAGCATCATTAAAGGAGTCCCGGAACATATATTCGAAGTTCTAGAAACTTTATACCACACACTTCTTACAGTTAAAAGAATAGCATCCAGCTAGTATGGAGGCTGGCGCACAATCATGAAATGCCTTAACTTGATGCTAAGCTCGGTCTCAAAATGATGGACCGTCCTTGACATTACCATGATGTCACAACAAAGAGCAGAATTTGCTGATGTGCAGCAATAAGGCTAGCTACGATGATGTCGTTCATAAAAGAAAACAATCGGGAGTGTTGCGTGTGCTTTTTGAGGCTACTCTCGCATCTGGCAGCCACAGCAATCGCAGTAACGGAGTGAGTCCGTGTTCGTCATGTCACAACGCATCCACCCGAACTGAAACTGGCTCGCAGAAACAAGTTATTGCAGTGAATTGCTTAGGGTTCTCCAACGTGTTTCGGTATTTCTTTTTTATGGCTTAAAGGGACTAAACTTTCTCATAATGCAAGAAAACACATTGACAATGCCATGTCAGTAGTCCTCCAAAGCTTCTAGGTTACCATGTCAGTTACAATACTGCGTTCTTGTTACCTTTTGAGCGTTGCAGGCAGAATTTCCAGCATATGCCATCACGCAACAAACAGTGAAGGTCCACATGCAACATGACCTCCGAGATCTGGCAGGAACGCTTGCAATCTCAGAGGCCACATTACACATAATCATTCTTCATTGTCAGCCTCGTGGCAGGCAATGAAGATCCTGCATGCACTTAAAGCACGGGACGAGACCTTCTGCTGTGGGTTGATCATTATTTTTTGCCCTCGCAGATGTGCAAAAGAAGCCTCTGTGCAGACAGTGCGAGCTTGCCCGCGGGTCTCCGCAGCTTACGTGATGTCGTCCGTGCTGAAGTTGACGATGGTGTTGACGAACGAGTCGCCCAAGAGCACAGAGCGGATGGCGCGCCAGTCGTGCGCGGGCTCGCCGAGGAGGAGGCAGATGGCCTCGAGCGTCGTCTTAACGGCTGGCGGCGGATTAGCCATGCTCCGCACTTCCACCAGGTGCTGACGCTTAATGCCCTGCACCGCTAATGTTCCCAATGCGGGAACGTAAATCTCGCAGCTAATTGCATTAATACTGCCAGTGAGCTTAGTACCAGTACACACTTGCACCTGCCGCAGCATACACGTATCGGGTGGTTCATTTTAACCTTAGCACAAAGCTTTAAAATTCCCCTGTGGCAGATGGCACAATTCTGCAGGTTGAGCTAGATTACTCGCAGAAGGTAGCCAATACTTGTACAAGAAACTGAAATGCACATTTGACCAACTAATGAAGTTTTACTAACAAACTCGTGTATTAAATTATGGGGTTCTATGTGCTAAAACCACGATCTGAATACGAGGCATACTATACAATGAGGGACTTAATTCTGACCACCTGGAGTTTCTTTAGTGTACACCGATTGCATGGTATGCGAGCATTTTTTCCATTCCACCCCCGCTGCAATGTGGCTGCCACGACAGCGATCGAACCCGCGAGCTCGACCTCAGTAGCACAACATCGTAGCAACTGGGCTACTTGCGGTGGGTCTCGTTAACTACTGACAAACTGCCTTAGGCAAATACTGAAATTTAGGAATTTAGGAATTAAGAGCCAGCGAAATTGCAACGCATCTCCATTAAAAAGGAATTCTAAGGCCGACCCCAGTTTTGAGATATGCATTCCCAAATTGCACAACAGAAGGTGTGGGTGTTCCAGTTAAGTCGGTGCAGCAGTCCCTAAGAAGGCATTGCCTTTTGCCCCAAGTTTGATGGCGCTGATCTAGAAAAACAGGTGTTATTAGTTTAAACATTCATTTCAAGTGAACATACATGGCTTTGAGGACTTGCCAGCTTCCAATCATATGTTACAATATGTGTACTTATCACTTAGTTTAAAAGTTAACAATGAATTTGAAACTTTGTTAAAATCATCACTTGTGGATTTCAATCTCTCGTGCAAGTGACATCTGTCTCTGGGCGACCCAGGTCAAGGAACGGAATTGCGCTGTCTGGTACAAGTGATTTAAAAAAAAAATTAACACTGAAATGAAACACGTGGTATATACAGCAACAGTCACTAGTCGTCAGCAACCTTTTCTTCTAATTAGATGTGTCACATGACTGTGGACATGAGTGGCCTTCACCAATAATTTTAATCTTGAACCTTTGCTGGAGCTCTCAAGTAAACTGTAGCCCCCCATGGCCATAACCTTATTTACCTACCTTCTGGTCAACAGCTAAATGATTTAGCTGTTGAACAACTGCAAAACATACATTATCATGAATCTATATTCAAAGCCGTTTCCAAAGACGCTTCTCAGCTATTCATGTGGACAAAGTTCTGCACCATCTGATAATTTTCACCCTGCAAATTTGCAAGCTTGTGTCACTTGCTAGTAAGTTTAGAAACACTGCTAAGAATGAGTCTAAGGAAACAAAAAAAAATATCTCAAGAAAATTCCCTCTTGTAGCCTTACAACTAAATCTGTGACAAAGGAAAGCTTAAGAAAGTTCGTGAAAGCTATTTCAAGCTAATATTGCAGCCGCGCTTATAGGCCATACGTAAGCTGCGAAGTTACCTTCCTTTAACAGTAGAATCCACATTTTTGTAGCTGGTATTTATATGTTTCTGCTTGGAAAACACTTCCTTACACAACAAAAAGAGTAATCTTATGCTTTGAGCAGACATCTTGATAATGTACAGCAATATTTTCTACAATCCACAATCATCTTCAACCTAGAGGCATATAGAGCTGTACATATCTAAAGCCCGATTCAGGCAATTAAGTCTCAACGTTGGCCTACACTACTCTTGCACGCAAAAGCAATAAGAAATTAGTTAATCTTGCCCGATGACTACAGATCTCCCTAGGCTTTTTGTCTCTTACAAGAGACAGAAATGAATGACTGACTGCCTAAGAAACGCAGTCAATATTTGGTGGGATGAAATGAAGAGCTTGGCTTTGTGAAGAGTGGCTCGATCGCTGAATCTGGGTGCCGCGCTATAAATGTGTGAGAAGTGAACGATCCAAAGAGAGTAAGCTGGAACGATCTTGAGAAAGACGTTGGAATAAGCAAGTTGAAAGAGATGTGTTAGCAGCAAATGTGGAGCTGTGCACGTTAGCAAATAAAGTGGTGCACACAGAAAAAAAAAAATGAACTGAGCAAAGACAGCACTTCGCGTGAGCAATCTTCCCACTGTCTCAACTTTGTGGTAGAGACAGCCTTGCAGGATTTCCACTGCTGCCAAGTTTCTCTGTTGAAGAATGTTTCCTTTGTTTCGGTGTCATGATCGCTGCTTATCCGGCAGCTCTTCAACATACGTGATGTCATCTGTGCTGAAGTTGACGATGGTGTTGATGAAGTTCTCGCGGATGATGACGGAGCGGATGGCCTTCCAGTCGGTCGTCGACTCTCCGAGCAGCAGGCAGATGGACTCGAGGGCCATCTTGACCGCAAATGGTGGGTTGCCCATCGACCGAACCTCCACCAGGTGCTGCTTCTTGATAGACTTCACCGCTGGACGCGGTATGGTGAAAAAGAACTACACCGTCATGACCTTGAGCCTAATGCTGTTGTGAGAAGCAATGCTTCTTGACTTACTCTTCAACCTCTAAGAATACACTGCTCGCGCTTCAAGATAGTCACTATGCATTTGATGCTTTACCACGCCCAAACAAAGTTCAAGCTGGTTATGTGAACCACAATACACCTATTCTAAAAGCTTTGTACGTTCACTGATGCAAGCAGCTGATCATTCCATACAGCTTGTAGAGTATAATGCCCAATGAAGCTTTGTCAATGCATCAGTGATCCACCGCTGATTAGTAACAGCACGTTTAAGATGTTTCACTCAATCTAACTGCTTTCGTTCCGGCCTGACAGTACAGTTGGCAGAAAAAGTTACACGCCATATGAGCCCATACCAAAGTGCATCTCCATGCCCTCTGATAGCATGTCGGCTGCTACAGACAGCAGAGCTTGGACAAATATGGGTCACACATGTCAATTCTTTAGCACTGCCTGACAGTTATGTAGAAGCGGGCATATGGGCCAACTAAAGTACGCAGAAGGTGGGGCAAGTTTAAGCTCACCCTGCTGTGCCTCAATGACAGCTGGTTCGACTTGTGCCAGGTCGGCCATGACGCTGGCACGCTTCTCGGCAATGATTTCCTCTTGTTTCTGCAAAAGTAAGAGAAGCAAAAACAATATTTCAGCAATACAAAGCAAAATTTGCACACGAGGCTATTGGAGTTTTCCAAAGCAACACTGGGGCATAAGAAATACGCTTGTACAGTTGACTTCAGTTAATTCGATACTGTGGAGACCAACAAGACTGATTGAATTATCGGGCGGGTCGAATTAAACAAGCTGCAGAAAAAACATCAGAACACACCACTGATTCATTTGCCGGTATTTCCAGATTCTAACATGCCCACAAATGAAATTGGAAACCGCTTTCTATCTTTACACAGTGGAAAAGTAACGTAGAAATGACATTAAAGCTCCTAGACAAAACAAATCTAGCACGCACTCGATTTTTCAGCAAGAGAAAAATGTGTTGCACAAATGGTGGCCAGTTTCTTAAAGTCAGCTGTGACACAGGGTTTTTCAAAGTCAGCTACGCCGCAATACATTAGTGTTATGAGGTAAAGCATACCAACGCCATGCAAGCGATTTTGGTTTTGTATCCAATTGCGCCACGTAGGCAATTTAAGGCTGATTTTTCTTGAAAAATAAAGCGCGCATTGAATTGTGTAAATACCGTAATCCGCAGCACGAGCTACGGTTATCACTTGAAAATATTCCTAGCGTAGACCACCGAAAATCGAGTTTTTTACGGGAGGTGACGTGTGTTCAGAGCATTCACTGCCCCCTAAGCTTAGCTGAGACAGGCACTGTCACGAAGGGAGTTGCTATAGGGGTCACCATAGAGGTCAGGTGCGTGTGTGCCGACTAGCCAAGTTCAAGTTATCTGGCGAAGCGCAATTTAAGGATAGAAATAACGGAAGTTTGAGCCCATAGAAATGCATGGACACCGGCCAGGACCTTCGGTCGAGATTGAATTAACCGAAAAATGTCATTAACCAGAGTCAAATTAGTGGAAGTCTATTGTAGCGAAGAGTTCCGGATTAGTTTCGACTATTTTGAGACTTCCTCAAGCTGTGTCAAAAGCTTGATGTACAAGTGCTGTCATGTTTTGGTTACATGCGAATACAGCCGTCGTGGCAGCAAACTGAAGCTGCAACCTTGTCATCAGAGCACCGTAGCCACAAAAAAGGTTCTCAATGCATGCACCGGAGCAGGCTAAGTTCAGCAGTAGTCAGTGAGAACAACAAAGAAAAACCAAATGAACAAGTTTCGAGCGCGTCATCAAAAACTGCATATTCCGTGCAGCAGTAACGCCGTGCGACGCAGTGAGGTTCGGTCACCACAAGCCCTAGTCACGTGTGACCCGCAACACACTGATGGTTAAAAAAAAGAAATGCTGGTCTCACACCAGTAACCGGAATGAATTTGGAAAAAGATGCTAGTCTGCTGGCTCCTATTGTGAGAAATGGTTTAGAAACCTTGACTTACCCTGAGCTGAGCTTGGATCTCGTGCGACTGCACTTTCTTCTTCTCAGCCTCCTGTTGGTCTTTCAGCTGCATCGTGTGATTGGAAGAGAAGCCACAGACAAAAAAACTTTGGCATTGGTACCTTCCGTGCTTATAATCTCAATGCACACGTGAATGCATCTGCATGCATGTATTAACAATGCGTACATGCACAGATGTGTTTTCTCTCTGTAGCCCCCTACAACACAATATCAACGGTGTTCTGTAGTGTGTCGCACCCGCTGGAACAGTGGATTAGGTGCTGCCAAGCCACTTCTCACTAAACCTTAAAATATCAGACTTGCTCGAGAATTAGTGGACTTGGCTTCCCTTGGCTTAAAACAAAGGTTCTGTGCACAAGATGTGAAAAATATGGGTCTTAGTTGTGATCATAACTGTCTGTTCTCTCTCATTCCTGTGTTGAAAAGTTGCTTCCCCAACAACTTGCCCAGCCCAAAGCAGTGCAGGACAGGCCTGTCGGAACAGAGACCTTCCCACCTTTTTCGGAAAAGGTTATTTCCAAAAGCAGGTGCACGAAGCAGCTCCATGGTTTCTAGAGCTTGTGGTAGGTTAGTGCTTGTTAAAGTGAATCAATCAAGTACTGATCACACCCAATAACTAACAAAGCTTACTTTTCAGCCTACAATGCCTACTGCTACTAACAAAGGCTACCAAGAGTACCTATGCAGCCAATTCAAGTAGTTGCCATCACAGAAAAGTTAATCATGGTCCAGGATTCAAATTGGAACCATGGTCAGACCAAAGCAGTCATTGAAACAAAATTGAGGAGTTTTTTTTCGAAATGAGCCAAATCCACAAACCGCAACGAGGTCAGATAAAACGGTAATGATAAGAAAAACTAGGCAACTTTCTCATAGAAAACCTGTTGCAACGAAATGGGTCAAATAACGCCAGGCGAACGTGTTCGCAGATCGTATTTCGCATCGAAATTGAGCCAGATCCAGCTGTTGCACGGATCAAAATGAGCCAAATCCATTTGCCCAATAGGAGAGCGCTTTGGCGTGACGTCATGTAGCCATGGCAGCCTCCTTGTCAGTTCCCGCCAAGGAGTTGGTTCCCACCTGACAGCTCAGAGTGTTTCGTTCGTGTTTTCGCGAGTTCTTTGCTTTTCTGATATCATTGTTCATGGATTCGGATGGCAATGAAGAGATCGGCGAAAATCTATCCCTAGACGTCGACGACGAAGTGAAAAGAAGCTGCATCACCACCGTAAAAGCAAGAATGCGCCGTTGCCAAAATGCAAAATGCAGTGCCTTGCTGCCAATGTTATTATACCTTTTCTGTCAAGATTACATGATGCCATTCTCAAAAGCCAATTTTAATAAAGTTTTCATAGCAATACCGCCTAAACTCCAGCGTTTCAATTCAATACGAGCCAAATCCAAAGTTCTCACCCTAATATTGGGCATATTTGCCGCATAATTTTTCATTACTTGCGGTCGTAAACTTACCCTAGCTGACATGTAAAGCATATCATATAATAGCTTTGATAGCGTTGCATTTAGGTCCGGTAACAAATTTTTGCTTTTTTCTCAACTTCTGTTTACGTGGATTTGACCCATTTCGAAAAAAAACTCCTCAAATGTCTAACAAAAGTGATGGTTAACAGACGGTAACTTAGCCACATGAACAGCTAGCAATATCAGTTTATACATTCATCCGAAAACACTTTCAATGAGGATTATTTGAAGCTACAAGTTCACTCCATACTGGCGGATTTCCCCCTATGCACTGGGTTGATTCTCCCGCATGGAGCGGTGGCATGCAACAACTGCCGTCCTGTTGCCCTCACCATCTCCTTGAGCTTGGCATTGGCAGCCTGGTTCTTGGCCTCAAGCTCGCGTGACTTGAGCGCCAGCGATTTCTGCAGCTCCTCAACCTGCTCGACCGTCTCGCGGATCTTTTGCAGGCCCACGTTGAGGTGCAGTTGCTGCTCCTCCAGTTCAGAGCGCTTCTCGTTGAACAGTTTCACCTGGAAGGCAAGGTTCATAGTCCCTCCGACTTCATATAACAGACATGTGAAGACTTGGCTATTGCCTGTACAAGCATTCGTCTTCAAATCTTTGAATTTGGCTCCATCTATGCGACTTTTCACACATAGCACGCAACATTGTGGAGGCTAGCAAGACTTCTTACAGAAGCTACGTTTGCTAAGAGAAATAGTTTCATATTTTTTTGCCAAGAATTGTGTGAAACTGTTCTTTACTTGCCCTCAGTCAAAATAAAAAAAAATGTTTCTATACCTAAAAATGAACAAACTACATTATAAGGCTGCTAGTGCATTATTTCAGATCATTTTGGTTTTCATTTTCTTTTTCAGGTTTATCATTAGCAGCTTGTAGTGCCAGCCTCATGCGCAACCATGTCAGACCATGCGTGACCATGTGTAACCATGCATCACCATGAGACTTGACCAAGAAGTGCACGGAGTGACTTATTTTGGTGACCGAACTCCTTGCGTAGTTTCCACAGCACTGAACGCCAAGCATGAAACAAAGTACAGTACTGAAATGCACGGAAAAATTAAAAACCATTTTAACAACTATCCGTTAATAACGACTGACCTCTCATTGTGCGGCTCACTTCATCGGTCCAGTGCATACTTTTGCAAAACTAGTTGCCACAAGCCCAGAAAATGATTAAGTGGTATGTTTGCATACCCGTTCCATAACATCTCGCACACAGCAGGCAGCACATTAAGGAATTGCCTCGTCATGCCGACTTTCTTGCACACACTTGCCAGCTCAGTTAGTGACAAGCTTTTTATTAAAGAAAGAGACAATACTACAAATCCAGAAATATATGTCCACAAAAGCTAGCCATATAAAGGAAAGGCAATAAATGAAATAAATACAAACAGCATCTTTTGCTGACATTATTACACAGAAAACAATGATGCCACACATGCCCACTAAAGGACGTCTTGGCACAAACACTAAAGAAAGCAACGAGGGTGGCAAATATGGGCTTGTTGCTCAGTCATAGAATGATATCTGGCACAGCGCAACAAAACACGGACACAAGAAGAAAAGACAGACGGACACAAGTGCTAGTGTCCGTCTGTCTTTTCTTCTTGTGTCCGCGTTTTGTTGCGCTGTGCCAGATACCATTCTTTGAAGAAGGATCCCATGTGCTTTTGCAAATTTCTGTTAATTCTCTGTCTGGGAAAAGGATAGGCTAGCAACTACACAAGGCCACATCCTTAAGTGATTGCGCGAAAGACATTTTTGGGGCATCAGCATTCCGAAAAACAGCGCTAACTACCGGATGACAGGAAGATGGACAACACAGGCGCTTGGGGAGACCGTGGCCACGTTGCCTGTCTTTCTGTGGCCCTGCAGCTAGCACTGTTATTTGGGAATGTTCCTGCTCGACCAACTAGACCCCTTCATCCATCCACTCACGTAGTGGTTGATGAAGTCCAGGTAGTGACGGGGAGTGATGGTGATGGAGCGGGCTCCACGCTTGGCGAGCCGGCCGCTCGCCCTATGCAACGTCTGGTGCACGTATACGAAGGCATTGACGATGGCACCCCGGTGGTTAGGGGGCAACTTCAGGCCTGGTACAGCCACCGGGAAGTGCTCTGCGGGCACCGAGTACTGAAAGAAGGAAACACTCAGATGTAACCGAGCAGATGCAACCTGCTTGCATGTCACTCATTTGCTATTTGCATCGTAGCATTAGTGGCGCGCAAAATGTGAATGCTGTGCAAGACACATGGGTCCAGCATCATTCGACACTGACACAAAATTAAGCGTGCGATAACGAACGAGGAGAAACCAATGGGACATAGTACTCCGTCCCATTGTGCACTTAATTTTGTCATGGCCTAGGAAAATGTGTGAACTAACCCAACTGTCTTCATTAACTCTACCTACACATCACTTAGGCAACGGATTACAGCAAACAGAGAATAACATAAGGATTCCATTCATTTTATTCTATTTCCTTCTCAACATGCACTGCTCGTGACTGGCCAATTCCGGTGACAACATGGTCTGAGCATAGCTCGTACCACTGTTGAATTAAAAGGGACGAGATTTGAAATAGAATTGTTGCATTATTCCATCTCAAGTTTAGCCCTGTATTCTTGGCTTACAATAGCGCTTCTTACTTGCTTCTTCAGTGCATTAATATCTGTCGTTACATCACGAATGTTGTAGCTCTGATTGTGTCAGGCCTGTATTTATTGCACCCATGTAGTGCATGTGAGATTCATAGTGAGCTGCCATTTTCACATGAAACTCAAACGTTAGCGTTAGCTCACTCAAAAGATAGCATGTCTTTGACAAATTTATAAATACCTAGCATAGCCAATGCCAACACCATTAATGCACCTAACCAGTCAAGCTTGAAGTGCCTGTCAAGGGCCAATTTCAGGATCAAAATAGCAAAAGCCTTTTCACATAGAAACCCATGAATTCCAACTGCGACCTTTGGTGGGGACCGAATTAGCGTATGAACCTGATTATAATGCACCCGTAAATTGAACGTTCACCCAACTTTTGCAGGGCAAAAGTAAGAAAATAAAAGTGCACCTCAATGTAACATGCCGCCGATTCGTAAAAGAAAAATATAGTGTGTCCTCTGCATTCACACAAAAAAAAGAGACATGCAAAATTTACGTTAACAGATGAATTTCTTTTACTGAGCTTTCATAATGAAAATGGCGAGTTGTCATCGCCATTTGCGATTCAGTGGCCACAAATACCATGCACACAGGGATGATATTCTCGAGTATCACTTTAGAGATACTGCTATCACTTTGGCAAAATTCTGCATTGGACTCGTTGAAGTATGCATCCAACAGCATCCCTGGCATTGCGCACAGATAGCGAGCTTGACACAACGGTATAAATGGTGGGGGCCGATTACACTGACACATGAACAGCAACCGTCACAAAAACATGCTCTGTTATAATTTTGTGATGGTGATGACGCTATGTCTGATGGTAGGCTGTTGCCAACACTGCAGACACTGTTTTGGCTTCGTACCTGATTAACATGCGGGAAATTTTTGAACCCGCTTCCTCAGGAAAAAGGATCACGTTAGATTCGGGCAAATACGGTAACCAAAAACTTGTATTAACTAATGGAAGTCTACTGTACTTATGTCAAAGATCTTGAAGTTCGGATACAACAGTGAAAGTTGTCTGGCACTGAATGAAGTACTTCTGAAAACTTAAAATTCTGAGGTTTTATGTGCCAAAAACACGATTAGATTATGAGGCCCACCGTAGTGGTGCACTCCTAATTAATTTTCACCGCCTGGGGTTCTTTAACGTCCACCTAACGCACTGTACACTGGCACCCATCGAAATGTGGCCGCCGTAGCTGAGATTTGATCCCGCGACCACTAACCATCGTGGTTAGTGGTCAGCCACTAACCACGATGGCTTCAACTACTTTTGTGCAGCTGCTTTCGAGGTGTCATTTTTCATAGGACTACATTCACTTGTGCGCAATTTGGTGAACTCACATTGGTGCGGTCAATGTCCAGCTTGGAAGTGAACTCCTTGCCCACTTGGAAGAGGGCGTCGTCTGACCAGTCACCAAACCAGTTAAGGACACACCTGCGTGAAACAACACAACTGCTGTCGGCTGGGCAACAAGAGTGAGAGGACGTCGTCCCCTGCTGCTGGCCCAATCTCGAACACTGAGTTTAGCTAATCACACTTACCCTCAAGTGCAAAGTTGCTTTTACAGAACCAGATCGTCTGTCACATAACGCCGATCACTCAAAGTGTGCGAACATTAAGATTTCTAGTGTGCAGTGAATTGAAGTGTTAAAAAGTTAGCTGAAATTAATTTGATTAGTATCTGGCTATGGATAGTGTCGAAGCTTACGTTAAGTGTTCTTGATACATGATAGCAGTGTGATAGAAATGGGACATGAAGAGGGGATGCAGACACCACAACAATGGTGGTGTTTGCATCTCCTGTTTCTACCATGCTCGTAGCATGAATGAAGAACCTCGCAACCAACTAGCCCATTCAACAGCACTAAACTTAAATGCAGTTGTAATATTATTGTATAATGAACAACTATAAAGAAAGAAAAGAGAAACAGGTTTAGGGCACAGACAATGGTATTGCAGTGGAACCCCGATTATATATGGCTTTCTTGGGACCACGCGAAAATGTTGTATAATCTGACCGACAAAAATTGTGTCTGAGGTTTCCTGCAAGAAGAGTAGCGAGGAGCTTCAATTTAAGCTATAAGCTCAATACTCTGGAGGACTTGGAAACCAAAATCCTTTATTCAGCACATCAAGTACAAAGATCTGTGCTCGCAAGCATGCTAAAACATTATTTTCTCATCTATAAACTTTAAAGAAAATCAGTCAATTGCTTATAAGCATTCTCTGAGCTACCAGCAAGAGCTGTCTTTGAAATGCAGCAATGTCTGGAATGAAGTTGCCTACAGCGGCGGCACCTGTAAAGACGATTCTCCGAATGTTATCGATGCTATGCAGCACACACACAAGTGAGAGCACAAGCATGGCAGTTATCTGCGACATCGTCCTTGTCTTAGGAGGCAGCCAGCAGTGTTGGCATGACACTACGACGAATAGTGCGAAACATGAAACCAAACGACAGATGCAGGAGAAGTCTCGTGTGCTTGCACGTACAGAAAGCTCCGAACTGCGTACATAAATGCAAATTTGCTATGATCTGCATGCCATTCGGTGACTAATCGGTTCGACCTTCACACATGCTTTCACGCTTTCCATACATGGTAGAGCGGTATTCTTGGGTGACCACTTTCAGAGATGGTTTCACTTTCACGAGACTCGGCAACAGCATGTCAAAGTACGTAATCAACAGCACCCTCGGTACTGTACGAAGATAGCGAGCTTGGCACAGAGCCAAAAAACGTTGTCGGCAGTGTACGTGTAAGCGTCTGGTGACGGGAGCAGACGCTCCTGAGTGAAAATGCCGAGAGAGGGAAAGCGCACTGAGACAGCAAAGAAGGGACTAAGGGGGCGGCGGTTGAGTGACATGAAGAGGGGAAAGGAAGGCTATGGTGGGGCTGAGAAACCAGTCAGAGCTTTCCGCATGCGAAGGGGCACTCTCCCCTTATTGACGGTAGGGGAGGGGATGGCAGCGTTTCTTTGCGTCCACCGTTGGGTTCGAAATTTCAAGCGGGTCACCGTATCATGCGAAACACACATAATCTCAGGCCATATAAGTGAGGTTTTTAATGCATTGCCTCTATGGAAGTTCGCCAGCATTGCGCTTATCTGTCGTTAAGCTCGAGACGTCGAAAATTCAGGGGATGTATAACCGGGGTTCCACTGTAGAAGGATATACAAACATGCTCCTGAAGAACTCGCATCCAAAGGCAGTGGCAGTTTTCCATTCTTCGAGGAAAACAAGGCAGGCAATGCAAGTAGAGGCTAACTACCTGATTATATAAAACAGATAAGAAAATTGACCTCCAAGTGGGCTTTTTAACAAGTGAATAAAATACATTAAATAATTTTTAAATGATGTAAACCTACATATGCCACTATCTGTATGGAACACCAAAAACTCAGTAGAGTAAGCTCTGTCGAGCCTGAAAGTCTTGCACATGTAAATTTTGGTCTAATAACAAAGCAAATGTGTGCAACATTCCAGTTCTCATCCTCAAAGCTTAAAGGGACACTAAAGCGAAACAATAAATCAGTTTACACTTATAAAGCATTGCTTCAGAACCCTGCAGGCAGTCATTTAAAAAAAATAGTTTCATTATTAGATGAGAAAATAAAGGTCCAAGTATCAGTATTTGAATTTCGCGCCGAAACCCCAGCGCTGGTACGCCAGCGTGACGTCAGGGATTCCAAAGTATGTTTTCGAATTTCGGCCGCGTTGGCTGAATAAAGGTTCCCGAAACTTGCCATGTTTATTATTTGGTTCCTTTAGAACATGATGTAGTCAATCTGTACCGCTATATATATTTAGTAGGTCCTAGAAGATGCCATAAAAATCCATGACATCACAGTCCCCAGGTGCTGGAACTTAAGTAGGCGTCGCCACCCGTATTTCGTTCTTGCGCTTTTTCTGGCTTACCAAACGTCTTATCGTTGTAAGAGTGGTGTTTTTGGAGTTGTGGAAAGGTAATTTACTGATGCAGAAGAAATCATTTTTCACTTTAGTGTCCCTTTAAGAGTAGCCACATAGAAGGTGTGGTCAAAACCCAGAAGCTGCAATTTTTTTACTGCCAACGCGGGCCTTTAATATTCTGGTTTTTAAACCCTTCCAAGGCCTAATGCCTTGCCTCGCCAGTTTGCACACCCAGCAGTCAAGATCAATAGGGATGTGACCTTTCTGACCTTGAAAGGTTTCAAGCTACAATCTACATTAAGATGTTACTCTCAGCTAACAAAGCTTGAACTTGCACTGAAACCATATGTTCCCTCACAAATCAATTCAGACACCTACATCACATAATTCAATCTCTTTGGCATCCCCATGCAATTTGAATGAACCAGCTTTTACTGTGTTGAACAATGAGGATGAGTACTCAATTTCCAAACCTCTCTATGGTAAGGTTCACATTCCTCAGAAGCTTGAACTCGGGATTCTCGATCCATAGCTGCAGCTACGAACCAACAAAGCGACTTGGCTAAATTATTTAGTGGCAGCCTCCAAAGCACACCGACGACTCAACTTCTTCCACGTACAACCCACCTGTTGAAGAGTGCTGGAGATGTGGCCGCCCTGTCCTTGAGTCCCTCGGAGGACGGGTTCATGGTGAACACAACGTGCAGGTTGCGCATCACCTGTCCCGTGAACCACTTGTACAGCTCCTCGCTCGAGTCCAGCATGAGTCCCTCGCGCTGCGAGCCCTCCTTGCACTGGGTCATGAGGGCCGCGTACTCGTCCCCTTCGAACAGGCCGGGCACCTCGCCGTTGGCCAGGAGGGTGTTCATGCGCTCCAGGAAGGACGAGTCCAGGACGTTGCCTTCGTCCAGGATGAAGCAGATCTTCTCAGCCTTGCAGCCGGCCCGGCGCAGCACCGACCGCAGGTCCTCGTCAAAGTCCGCCGCGGTGTACTTGTTGTGGACCTTGATCTGGAAGACGCTCAGGCCGTTCATCCAGGCCACGAAGCGAGACAGGGTTGTCTTGCCCGCGCCGCTCACGCCGATCAGCAGAAGGTGACCCTGCCGAGGTGAAACGAAGTGTGCGGCGAGCTGTTGGGTCTTTTTTCTTTTAAGTTGACACACTTATTTAGCTGAGAACCATATGTCATTACGCAGCATTTTTTGCCAGCTGCAGTTCACATACAAGAGAGGTTCAAAAGACGAGAGTCTGCTGGCAGTAAACCATCGATGGTTGCATATGCCTATCCACAAGTGTTCCGCAACCTCATCAGAGAATGCAGAGTCAAATGCCAAACAAGATTTATATGTAACAAAGCTCGTTGAAACTCTTCACAGCTCTAGGCTAAATTTTCCCACCAAGTGAACCGTCTCCAGCATCTCATGTATTAATGGCATAGGTTGAGTGACACTACAACAGCCTGATATGTGACAGTCTTCTTACCTGCGGCTGCCGGAAGATCCGGTCAATGCGGAGCACGTGGTCAAGGACCTCGTTGAACAGAACCAGCTGCACATCCAGCTCCTCTTCATAGAAAATCTGAAAGTTTGGAGTTCCAAAAATAAATTATGGAGCACGCAATGCAAGAAAGTGCAATGTGGATGCAAGTGTGGCTGGAGTAAATCTGTTTTTGCCAGCTACTGAGCTGCAGAAGAATTCACCCTAGCATCACCAAACCAAAATGACACCAAAACCATGTCCCCTCTTCGCCGTCACGGCGTAAAGGGAATTCGTAATTATTGGATGGTGTTGCCAATGTAACAACAAGATTTCTGTCTTGATCTATATGCATCAAGAAACATAGCAACCCATTCTTGAGACTTCAGTTATACTTAATATTTCCTGCCCTGGTGACTAAAAATGTGACTGCCATGGAAAAGAACAGAACAGCACGAAGTACCAACCTTGAGCCTGGCCTTGACATAGTTCCGCAGCTCGTCACGCTTAACGGGAACATAGTCCTTGGAGAGCCAGTTACTGTAGAGGATGGGCCGGCCCAGAGCCTCGTCTTGGTTGATGTTGGGGAAGTGCTTCAGAGCCACCACGTCTACGTTCTCATCGGTCCAGGCACGTTCTTCGTCTTCCACCAGTCTGAAAACAAACGGGAGAGAGAGAGAGAACCAAGTAAGCCAAATGAAACCATGCTATTTCAAGACCTTGCCTGAAATGACTTCCCACTTCCAGGAAAGCGAGAAAACTCTGTTTTATGCCTGCGCCCATAACCGTATTTATTCGATTGTAACATGCACACTTTTACCATGACCCCTCCTCCCACCAAAAAAAAAAGAAAGAAAGAAAAAAAAAAACGCTTTCCATTGTAATGAACAGTTTCCTGTGACAAAAAAAAAAAAAAAAAACCTTCGCAGTACCGTGCACCTCCGCTTTCACACAGATATACAACTTTCTCTCATTTCGAAAAACATATTTACTCGCAACACACAAAAGTTGTGATGAACAAAGAAAGATGCAGTTTCGCCTGAAAGGTGAAGCGTCGATTCTGATAGCAAATTAGTAGACAGCTATAGGAAGTAAGAATAGTAGCTTTATTGGCCATATAGAGTTGTAAGCATTCACTTACTAATTAAATTAACAAGCACAGTGTCACGCACGCACAAGCACACACGAACACGTCTCACTTGATGACCGCGGGAACTCGTGGGAGTGAAAAAGTGTGGTAGCAGGAGCGAGCGAATTGACTTCTGTGCTGCCTCTCGCTTCAACATGAACTAAGCGACGAGAACCCAGTGCACACGAAGCTACCGGCCTTCCATGTGCCTATGCGAGTAGACTCTGTCCCCATCACAGATCGCTTTCAAGATGGGGCCCGCGCAGCCATGCCATACGCAGCAGCCACTGGACTAGAACGCCCCTTCTGTTTGCAGCAGTCCCGTACGTAAGTCTCAGGAACTCCGAATGCCCATGATACAGATTTCCGTCCATCTTCACACACATGATCACTTTCCTTTTAAATGCGGCATCGTGATGAACTCCGAGTCTTTGGAGTCTGCACTTCCATGCTGATAGAGCAAACGCAAAAAACGGGAAGACGAACGGTAGACCACATGTACTACAGCACGTGGAGGAAGCTACGGCAGCTAGGCTCGAAGCATGTACAAGGCAGCCATTTTGAAACGCCAATGGTGATATGGTAACGCAGATTTAGGGTCGTACTTGATACTAATGCACACGCAATTTTTTACCACATTTTATTGAAAAAGAAGTGTGCGTTAGATTAGAGTAAATCAGCAGTGCATGGTTCATCTACAAACCACCAGGCGGTAGCTTCTACAATGGGCTAATGTTATCACTGATTTCACTCGCATGTCTCCACAGCTGGGAGCTGCCACATTTCTGCATAGCCCACATTTGGCCCTGGCAGCACAGCAAGCTTAATTTTCTGCCATTAAGGATCTTTAAGGAGCGCATGCAAAGTTAGGGGATGCAAAGCACAGGGCTTACAAAAGAATGCAAGTAGGGTGTGGTGCTTTGTGTATGTAAAGGTCCCTTTGGCAGTCAAAACCACTTGCATACGCAAAATGTGAAACTCCCTATTGTGGTGCCAGCATAACCCATCTGTGTAACTATGGAATTATACATCGAAGCTATGATAAGTTAGCCTTGGCATTCGGTGCGAGCCCTTCTTAGCTCTGCACTCATGCTTCGACAGCAGCCTTCGGAGTAGACGTGTAGAGGTGCCGTCATCTCCTTGACAGACAAAAGCTTATAAGAGGGTGCCATATTGCTCTGCTCCAGAAAATGCACCACCACACCGAATCCTACTGCTATGATCACGCGACCCACAACTCTCAATGAAGCAGAAGCTGAAGCAGAAGCTGGAGACATGAAGAGTAGTAACTTCCCTTCAGAGTCTGTACCGCAGCGAGCGACGGGTGAACGTGTTGAGTGAGCCATATACTGCCGTCACACCTAATGTGTTGCCTCTTGCAGAAATGCCGTTGCAATGTTTTAGAAAAACGCTAGGCCTCCACGACAGCGGACTGCTCAGGCTCATCTGGCGTACCTGTCCTGGAACAGGCGGAGACCCTCGTGTGCCCAGATGCGCACCAGGCCTTCCACGGGGAGCGTCTCGAGTGGCCGCAGTGCCTCGCAGATGCCGCGCACCCAGCGGGTCAGCTCACGCGGGCTGTACACATAGTGCGGCTGCATGTCTTGGGTGAAGCGCTCCTGCAGAAAGGGAGAGGTGCATTGCATGCAGCATCACCCACGGTGTGATCGCAGGGTACGGCTCTGACACCCAGACACCAAAGCCGAGTTGGCAATTGGATGCGGTGGAAATACAGAGTAGTATAATGCAATAAACACGAGGAAGTGTGGGGAATAAAGAACCCCGGTGTAGCCTGGTACACTGAGGTGTACTTGGTGCATGCAAGACCTATTGTTGGTATAATTTAATTGATATCGCTACAGCGCAGAGGACATGAGTTTCATATTTCATGCCAAAGGCCAAACTATCAAATTATGTAAGTTTGCATGTTGCTCGCTTTAAGAACATAACAGTTAAGATTCATAGAGCCTGCAATTTCTCCTGGCAAAGACAGGAGAAAATTTGCATTGTCCTTTCTTGATTTGGGGTAACACGTGGGTTTGGTTTGAGCTTGGCTGTGGGCATGCCATTATAGCATGGTTTGTAGGGCCAATTACTGGAACGTGGCACTAAACATGAAATAGCCCAACCATAACATAAGTACAACTTGCTAACCCTCTTGATCCCCCCCTTTTTTTATGGAATGTGCAATGTCCCCGTTACCAAATTAGGCATTGGCATGCAGAAATGCTGACTGCAGCCGACTTAAACAAGCTCAAGCATATTCAACTGGCCATGCTTCAGCTATTCCAACTACACTCGACTTTCTGCGCTCGCTTACTGAGAACAGGCACAACAGTTCGTAATAAAAAAACAGAGTGAAGCCCACACACACCTGAGACAGGAGGTAGAACTCCACCATGGCTGCAGTGAGGGGTTCTGCATACGCTCGGAGTGAGGGCACCATGCGTAGCATGGCACGGTTGAAGGTGCCGTAGATCTGCTTTAGCGACGTCTCGCCCGGGTAGTCAACGTAGACTACAGGCACGTGTCGCAGGAACCTGGTTTCGCATGTAGAGTGCAAACGTGAGGCAGTGGGATTTGGGCAGACGGCCAAATCGAACAGCCAATGTGTGGACAATTAATTATCCAGTGCAGTTGCCGAGCTTAGTGGCTATGGTGTTGTCCTGCTGAGCTCGAGATTTCTGGTTCGATTATGGCCGCAACGGCTGCATCCTTATGGGGGCGAAATGCAGAAATGTTTGTGCATTTAGATTTAGGCACAAGTTAAAGAACCCCAGTTGGCCAAAATTAATCTGGAGCATGCCACCACTGTGGCGTGCCTTGTAATCAGATTGTGGTGTTGAAACAGTAAAACTCCAGAATGTTTTTTTATTATTATTTCAGTGCTGTTACTACTGCCGGAGTAGCGACAATGGTGTGTACAACTCGGGACTTCCATGTCTTTCCTGTCTTAGGCTGTTATTACTGGCCTAAGAAATTACACCGCAGGTATAGCGCAAAGAGGCAAAGTTGCTTCAAATACCTTTAATTTGCACTCTGTGGGACAGTTTCACTTCAATCTAACAAACTTTGAGAAACCTACCAAGGATATGGCCGGAGAAGGCACACAGTCATGTCCCTATTGAAGGGCCATGACTCAAATCTTTCAAACTAAGCTATATTTACCTCAGGTTTAAGTTTACCAACAGTGGAAAATGTAACATACATTTAACAGTGGAGGCATGAACACACACACACAAATGGAAGTTTTATCATGGATGCTAAATAAAGATACCAGTCGTTCAAGAAAGTTAATAATAATAATAATATATGGGGTTTTACGTGCCAAAACCACTTTCTGATTATGAGGCACGCCGTAGTGGGGGACTCCGGAAATTTTGACCACCTGGGGTTCTTTAACGTGCACCTAAATCTAAGTACACGGGTGTTTTCGCATTTCGCCCCATCGAAATGCGGCCGCCGTGGCCGGGATTCGATCCAGCGACCTCGTGCTCAGCAGCCTAACACCATAGCCACTGAGCAACCACGGCGGGTATTCAAGAAAGTTGGTATACTACACTACAAAATTCACATGAACTGCACCGTCACATGCCTTGACCACAATCTTCCAATTTAAATTTAAATCTTCCAATTAATTTGTGTTACAGCCACAGTTAGTCTGATGCTCAGCAACGTGCCTGTGTGAGAGTGGCTTTCGGCCAGGGTCCGTGGGCGGGTTGCACGCGCCCACAAACTGGATGCGCTCCAGCCGGACCCAGGTGTGGTCCGTGGTTCGGTAGAAGCCTCCATGCTCCACCAGCTGCCGCAGGAAAGAGATCACACGCTGCGTCCCTGAAAAGGTCAAACATTACTTTTAATTGATACCTATGACGAACAGCGCTTCAATGCGCCTCAATATAGTTCTGGCTTTTTAAGGGGCCCCTCACCAGGCCCCATGGCAAATTTTGGTTACATGCTGGAAGTTGTTACGTGTCCTCCGGGGAGCGTTCTGCCACAAAAATGTTCCAAATCGGCTCATGATTAGCAGAGATAAAAATATTTCAGTTTTTTACTTGCCCCGTCTAGCATCCGCAAGGGAAATTCCTTCCCTGCGTTCTCGCATACTAGACCTCAAGGATTGCTGATGCATACGTCACGGGCCCCTGCCTTTTTTTTTTTTTTTTTCTCTCCTCGCTTTCTTTCCCCCCCTCGCTTTTGTTTTCACCACTGTACACGAGATGTTGTGATTGTCTGGTGTCGTGCAGAGCACGCTTTTGCGCACTGTGCACAAGGACACATGACTAGCGGTATAATTCAGTACTACATAAATACTGAGGCAGAACAAGCGCATCGCAGAGCACGATCACGCGCTAGAACACGGTAGAAAATGGCACAGTTTCGGTACCTGCGTACGTGACTGCACAAGCGTGAGAACAAGCAGACGAAGCAGAAGTACATCTCTCTTGCTTCAGTGCGAAGTAAAACAAACACACACAGACATTTTGTTTGAGTGTTTTGTTATTTCTCTAAACTTCCATTCGTCAGTTCAAGCAACAGATCACACAAATAACAGATGTTGCCTTCAATAATACTCGAAGTCACGTGCCACCATGAGCGACGTTATACTGCGGACATGACTACGTAGGCGCAGGGGCACGACTACGGCACTGTCTGGCTTGGAGAGCGGCAGCCGCAAGGACAAGGAAAAACGGCATTCGGTTTGAAATTTCCGATTTTTCCACGGCCTGTAGTGATGTAATACTTTGCAGACACTATCGTTATCGCACAATGTATGCTCTGAGCTTGTCAGCTCAAAATGGCCAGACCTGGTGAGGGGCCCTTTAACAGATGTGTGCTAGCCAAGACCAACACCAGGATACCAACAGACAACGAGCAGTGCTGATAGCGAAATCTTGAGATGCCGCGTAAAACTAAAGCGTGCAGAAACATAACTGATGTGACGACCTTTACTTCATTTATCTGCTGGTGTAAATGTGTCTTAGCATAGTGTCATTTTTGTGTGCATTCCTTTTGGAGAGGTAAATCACGTAAAAGAATGTTTCCGGTACATTGCAGGTGACCACTGCGCTTCAAGATTGCACCGCCAGTGATGCGTCTGCCAGAGATGTCCTCCAGTATGTTGGCATACAACTATGCTTTTACATTCCTGCTATGAGAACTAATGTCGCAAGCATGTAAAAGCTCGAATAGCCATTCTGAAGTTCTTGAAGGACATAGTAGCACCATCCACGAGCTGTTTGTGCTTTTTCTGTTAACAAAGCTGGTGACATTTCTCCCTCAGTGCCGAGCACAACCTACAAAAGCAGGAGCTTCCAAAAGAACACCACAGACCAGACCTCACCCCTGCCCATACAAACCGACTCCAACCCAGAGTTCGGTGGATGTAGCACTTACCGTACTTGTCCATGTCGGGCAGGTTGATCTCGTCACAGAAGAGCACGAGCCACTTGCCCAACTGGATCGGGGAGAGCACCACGCCGTTAGGGGTGCGCCGGTACTCGCAGTAGTGGTCAAACGTCTTCAGCAGCAGCTCCGGGGTGGTGGCGCTGGAGAAGTTGAGGCCCACGACCTCCATGTCGGGCAGGGAGCGCAGAGCGGAGAACAGGGTCATGGTCTTGCCGGAGCCAGGGGGCCCGCACAGCACGAGGGGCCGGTGCTCAGCCAGCCAGGTGTAGAGCAGGGCCTCGTGGCGCACCGTGTCCACCGTGGGCACCACCACGTCCGGTGCGGCCACCTTGTGGGTCTCCACTTCCACCTGGGGCACCTTGCTCTGCCAGAGGGTCCACTCACCCGTCGACAGGGACACCTGCGGGGGCAGAGCACGATGACCGTCGTCGTTGAGCAAGTTCGTTGTTCGTACTAAGGCAGGAAAACAGTGAAGGAGCGCTGCTTTCCTGCCTCAACAACGACTGCCTGTGTTGAAAGAATGAGAGCATGCATTGATGATACACCAATGACGGAGTGTCTGCCTCAATGATGACGAGGAGCATCCATGTTGACAATGACAAGAATGATACTGAGCATATGGGACAAGAATGGCGACCATGACAATGAGTTTCTGTGTTGACAATCGCAACAATGACAGCAATTGAACAATATGATGAGCGGCTGCGTCGTGCTGTTTTCTCACATCGTTTACCTTGCCTCTAGCATTGTGCTCTTGCCTTGACACAGCAACTACCTGCAGGATGGCTTTACCTGCAGAATTAGCCAGCTGGCCGCACACTATAACTGTTGCCTTGAGCAAAGACGATTGGAAGGTGGCTAATCATGCTGAAGTAGCCAGCTAGATGGCTACTCACTGGGGGGGCAGAAAATTGTGGGAAGTGCTGCCACTGTATGGCTAGTCTTGAATATAAGTAGCCAGCCAAAGAAGTTTTAATTATCTCACCTAATGCCAAGGCAGAAACAAGGTTGGAATATCAAGTTAGACGGCTACTTGAGGAGAAAACTGAGGAGAAACTCACTGCCTATTCCAATGGCCGTCAATTAGAGACTGCCAACGCCTAAAGCCCTACTGTGGAAGATACTGGATTTGCAAAGCAACATCAATTCTATTCCCAGACATTCCACACGGCCAAGAGCAGACTACATACCAAGCTCCTTTCAATGCTTGCGAAGTGTTGGTCACATTCTCCATTCATAGCAGATTAAATATATATATATATTCTAAGAAAACCAAGGCTCACTTACCTCATAGTCAATAATGGGCAAGCCCGTGTTGGCTGGCAGGGACACCGTGGCGACGCTGCGGATGAAGTCGCCCAGTTCCGAGCGCACCTTCAGGCGGCCGTCGCCCGCAAACGACCACAGCAGGGCGTACACGAGGCACTTGGGAATGTACTTCTCCAGCTGGTCTTGCTGTGGGGGCAATGTGTTTAGGCTCAAGTCGCTTGAATTCATTACATCAAGGCAGACAAGTTACTCCAGGTATAAGAGGGCTAAGACACTCACACCAACAGAAGAAAGGTTAGAGAAGTTTACTGTGATGTCACGTATCTTGCCGATACTGTCACGGGATAAATTTTGAAAGGTTGTAAGGTTTGCGCATCCGGAACACAGTGCAATTCTTCATTAAGGTAAACGTTCGAATAATGCCGAGTAGACGTTGCCCAAGCCCATAGCATCACCAAAGCTGGTGTTGGGAGCGTACCAGGTAGCGTAGCCACCTGTATTCCACCCTTTGTGGCTTGCAAGTCCTCAGCCGACTGCAAGGCTGACGTATTCAGTATTCCAAATGCATTTTATACAGCTCAACTTTGTATGTACCATTAGTTTCCCTTTAAGTTTATATTTTACACAAACAATGGTATGTTCTAAATGTTAACAGCTATCCCTGATCAAGTTCCTGAAGCCGAAAGACTGGGGACACATCCGGCCAATTCATCTCTGGGTGATGCACGAAATGTGCCGAGACATGTTCCGGTGCTTCTCGCAAAGCACTCTAAACACTGGTGGTGGTACGTCCTACGAAACAACCCTGCTTGTCGTCAGACCAACCTGCATCATGAAGTCTGGGTGTGAGTGGTTGTAGGTGAGCACATTGTGCGTCGCCTGGTTGAGCATGGAAAAGAGGGAGCCCAGGGCTCGGAAGCGGGTGAAGTCCATAACGTGCTCCTGTCGCGAGGCCCACTCCAGGGCTCGGACCACCAAGCCTTCACTGCCAAAGTAGGGCTGCAGGATCATCGCCACGTCTCGCTGGGTCTGCACGCCGGGAAGAGGTGAAAATCATGAGCAATGACATCGTGATACTGCACGGAACTAGGAAGCGTTGTGGACGTGGCTTGTTGGTAGTATTCAACAGCACGAGGGTCGCATTGCAAAAGCAGAACACAGGACAAGGTAAAAACTGACGAGGACAAGTGCTACCTTATTGAGGACCTGATCTGGCAGCACAAGAAAGACAGATGAAAGGAAAGGACGTCACAAGCTAGTTTTCCGTCTGTCTTTTTTGTCATGAACGCACTCCAACTTGCCCAGTTTTCTTCTCTTGAGGAACAATCAGGACTGTGCTCGTCCTCATAGTTTGTTAGCCCATCTTGTTTCCTGTTTTCATGCTGTAACCCTGGCACACCTGAATTAAAGGTGCAACTGTACTGACTAGAAAATGTCCATTGCTTACTGTACTCATGAACATTATTCATCGAAGCTTCAGTTAACTTCATATGCGTAGGCACTTAGGAGGTGGACGCGTGGAAAGCAGACTCCAGCACTGAGGAGTAAAATGCTACTGCTAGTGCTAGAAAACAACCTTAGTGCAGCCAACTCGCAACACTCGAACTCGTGCCACGCTTTTTGGGGGCCAAGTGGCACAGGTAGAAGACTGCTCTCAAACTAATCCTTCCTCAACGAAGAACGACAGCCAAACTGAAGCCTAACTAGAGCACCATTCTGCAGCCACTTGTGCAGCAGCCCTCACCTGCAGTGTGGGCGACAGGGCGTCCTCCTTGGTCGAGTCCTTCTTGCCGCCGCTGCGGTAGGCCGTGTGCTCGTCGTCGGCCTCCTCCAGGGGAATGTGTCGCAGCCGCAGCAGGAAGTGCTCAAAGATCATCTCGGTGCCCAGCACGTCCTCACTGAACCAGATCATGCCGCACCGGGAGACGGTGGCCAGCGTCGCAAAGCGCAGGTCCTGCACCTCAAACATCACCCGCACCTGCATGGGGAGGAGGAGAAGTGGAGGGTCACCAGTCTAAGGAAGCTGGAGTCGAACCGATGCTCAGAGGACTCGGTAGCTTCCGAGACTACTATGCAAAATTAAGGAGTGCTCTGGTGAACTTTGATTGGCCACTTAGGCAGCCACATTAGGTGTAGCAAGCAATGGCCTGAAAACTCGCCAGTAAAGCAGAGCTTGCGCTAGAGCTCCTTCGATGCTAACTACAAAGCCTCAAACAAACCTGAACTCAACACAGCGCCTAGAACAGGGAACGAGTGTTACGAGGCTGTCTCGACAATAAAGGAGCAGGTTAAATGAGAAGTGAACTACTCCACCTTCAAAGCTGCTTCATTGTAAGCCACTGCTCGAGCGACTGTCCAGTAATTTCTGGCATCCACCAGCAAAAATACTCAGCTGCTGAAAAATAAAATTTACTTCCTTACGTCCACAGCGTTGTGCTGAGGAATTGCTCAGCCTTTGTTGAAATGCTTACAGCTATGCATCCTAAAGGAGACCAAACGCGCACTGCAACACTCACGTTGGGCGGCAGGCTGAGTCGCTCTCCGTTGGGCAGCGTCAGCAGCTTGTTGTCATCCAGCACACTGTTCAGGTTCTCAACCCACTCGGGGTCAACGTCACCGTCGAAGATGATCCATTGGCGCTTGTTGATCTCTCCCCTCACGTTGTCAATAATCCTGAGTAGAAGAAGAAAGGATGTTGTAGCCCCTCTTACAATTGCTCACATTTTGTTTATCTCACCCAGAAAAAGAGAAGCTCAAATATTCCTTTTCGTCGACCATTAGGCCAGGACAATTCATTCTAAACAAACATGGGGTCGTTCTCGATCAACTTTAAAAAAAGCTGGCATATCTGCATGCGCAACGAGGGCCTAAAAGTTAAAACCCCAACATGTTTGCGTTACGTTCACGAACTTCAATATACGACCACCAAACAGCTTGCAGAATGCCCTAGCTTGCGCTCGACAGGAGCCTGCTTCAGCCAGTGGGCAATTGCAATAGTACAAGTTTCAGAGCAAGAGACGACGATGCTCTGAAACGTTAAACTCCAGGCTGACATCATGCAGGGAATTACGCGCGTCAATTTGCCAAAGCCGTGCGCAAAAGGGCTGCCTTGCAGACTTCAGAAGACTGCATACGCTTAATATACAAGCTAGTGATGGCAAAAGCTAAAAGTACCACTCACTTTCTCAGGATGTGTGTGAAGAGCCCGTCAGTCCATTCGCGAGTGTTCGGGTCCAGTACACCGTAGAGTGCCTCCTTGGAGATGGCCTGCAAATCATAGAAGCGCAAGTAGGCAGGAAGCAGTGTCGAAGACAAGCTGAACCTGAGATGCAATATAGGGCATGGGATTGCTCCCAAGTTTAAACAATGGTTCTGAACAAACCATGAGAGGCTGTAAAAACAAAGGCTGGCACTAATAAAACAGATTCGCTGCCTCATTTTCTTAGCGATGAAATTAACAAAGAAGAAGAATGAAAAAATAGAAATTGGAAATCCTCCTGAAGGTAGCCCGAAGTACAAAAGAAGCCCAAATGACAAGTTTCTCACAAGGGAAGCTCCACAGCTGAAGAAAAAAAATTTGTCCTTGTCCGAGGATCACACTTGGCACCACTCCATTGTGAAGGCAGTCACTCTACCAACTGCACTAACTGGGAGGCTAGCAGACGGCTGCAACTCAAAGCTGCAGGGATACAAGATAAAATTCAAACTGTTCGGAACAATCAAATCCTTTCACGAGACTTCCTCCACCTCGTTAATTTCTGCGAACTCCACAGGCAAAGTTGTGGCATCCTCACCTGGTAAGCAGCTTCACCGAAAACAACAATGCTCACAAGTCAGCACAAACAGGCGACAAACCTTGCCATAAATAAAGCTGGTTGAAGAAGCGAGCCGATTACCTTGGGGTCAATGACGTGTGCCACCCCCTCTATGCCCTCCAGGCGCTCGAGGGCCTTGAGCAGCACCTTCCAGGCGGTCGACTTGCCGCTGCCGCTGGGGCCGACCATCATCAGGCCGTGGTTCAGCTGAGAGATCTGGTACAGTTGCAGAACCTGCGGGCCACGACGCAAAATGTGGGTCAGCTTGCATCAGCTGTGACCACGATGCTTTGAGAGTCAGACGGACACTGAATCAATCTGCTATGTGATCCCGGTGTCTAGTTATGACAGCTGCACAAAGGCACGCATCTCTGTCAGTAATATTTATCACTGCCGCCCTACAATACAAAGTACTAACAGTATTCGTGATGAAATTTCACCATGAATACTTACCAAGTTGCCCAACTATCAGTTCTGCTACTAACAGTACTTGTTGTACCGGCAGATGTTCGGCTACACAGTTTTCCTTCTGTGCTGGTTTGTGTGAAAACCGTCCGAATGAGAAGTTCAGATTAGGCAACAGCACACAAACCTGTGTTTCTGGCCTTATCTGGTTCACCACAAGCCTAACATGGGAACTATCCCCATCATCAAGCCACTGCTGAATGACACTCAATTCGCATCACCACCTCATGGAAGATGCGTCAGATGCAGGAAATTTGCAGAGCAATGCTGTATAGAATTTGCACCTGAACAATGCAAGCACAATGTAGCATCCAGGGGAAATGAGAGACTGAAATGTGTTGAAGGGTTCCACTGTGGTGCGCTAATTCTGGACAGTTTTCAGACGTGCATGACCACTTATTCGCGCTTGTTTTTTTTTTATGTGGCTGTGTACAATCATGCCCAGACACATCCAATGACGCACGTACAGTGCTCACGGAATGAAATGGGACACGGAGCATTCAGTAGAACCCTACTTATGTGCAAAGTACGCGAGAGCACCATGTCATGTCGCTAGGAATTTGGTCACCAAAGGTGACGATGACTCTGATGTAAGTGTACGCGCCAGAATTACGTCGATGTGACACGAACTGCAACCGGTTGAAACGAAAGTATGCGCATTACTTAGCCCTAAATTGACGCGTTTCATTCCGTGAGCACTGTACATGCACTGTCGACCCATGCGGGCAACCTGCGATTACCTTCTCCATCCAGGCCCCACCCTGCTCCTCGCCCTCGCCGGCCACCAGGAACATCTCCTGGCAGACCTTGACGATGTGCTCCTTGAGGGAGCGCATCTCGGCCCGAGTGTACGACACGCCAGGGAACACATCAGACAGCAGCGAGAAGAGCAGCGGGATGTCCTCGGCCACCAGCTTGGGCACCATGGTCTCGCACACGCTCTGGATCAGGATCTGCAACACCAGGGCGTGGTTGGGCACGAGTCGGAGCAACCCTGCTACCACATCATGGAATGGGCTCAAACTGTACGTCACAACATCTACGCAAATAACTGACTCTCATCCCCTCTTCGTTTACTTCTGCTGCTGCTTTCACATGCAAAAAAAAAGGCAAGGGTGGTAAAGATGTTTGCCTAGTTTGAACCAAATCTTTGCTCGCACACGATTGCCTGCACACAGCTTCCCGACTTTTACTGTCCAAGAGCCTTGAAGCTTTCGAAACCTCACAAGAACCTCAGTGGACTGTATTACTGAGCTGTCATTTACGGCTGCGTGCACAAAACAAAAACGCAACACGCCAGTACTTTGTTCCGCATGGAACAATAAGAACTCTCAAGCTGCTACAATGCTCCTAGCAAGCATCTTAACAGCCACGAGTAAGCAACAGATGTGTCTTCTAAATAATGCACCAAACTAAGACTCATTTCTAAAGACGTAAAGGTTATCAGGCTGGATCCGAGTTTTCATTCAGATGCATGAGTGACAGTGCAAACCTCTTGTTCAGGCAGGTGTTCGGCGATGGAATTCTCCTCAATGGCTCCCTCGCCCTTCTCACGCAACTCGTCGCGGATGCGCTGGATGCGGTCACGCTTGATGTTGCCTGCGCTCACGAGCACGCTCTTCAAGGCTCGGAGGCCAAAGTCGTAGTGCGACTGGTTGGACAGCTGCTCATTGCACAGCCTGCGATAGAATGCAACAAATTTGAGCCCCTGGTTAGCTGAACACAAAAAATCTATTGGGACAATTTACACATCATGAACAGACGACAATAAGCAGGTAACAATGGAACTGCTGGATTCATTTATCTAGATGAGTTCAGAACATGACAAGAATGCCTACTAGAAAGTTAAACTTACTAATGCAAAGACCAATGAGAAAGTTAAACTTACTAATGCAAAGACCAATGAGAAAGCCAACTCACTTGAAGAAGGGCACAATCTTGGAGGCGAGCTTCTCGGCCGTGCGGAAGCCCTGAGAGAAGAGCATGACCTGGGCAATGAGCTGCCGGTCGGGGCTGGTCATGGCCAACGAGCGGAACAGCTTCTTCAGGTTGTCGGGAAGGTTGGAGCGGCCCGCATAGCCGGGGTTCATCGTGATGAAGATGGCCATGTCCGGGTTCACCCGCACCTGTTTCCCAATCAGCTCCACAGACAGCATGTCAGTGCCTGCAGAAAGAATCGGGAATGTAGGGACGGCAATCCTCAGGCAAACATTTTCTCCAGGACTAATTTGACTGCAGTCGATCATGGACATATATCAAATTCGAATGCGACCCCAAAATATTGTCATATATTGACAATCCAAGTTTATAAAACGTTCCTATCTGAAGTTTGAAACCTCAGCATGTTGCGGACAGTTCCCAGAGATCGTGAAAAGTAATTCATACTGCAATGTAAAGATCCGTCCAAGTGAAGGTTTGAGTCTGATTCATTCATTCAGGCAGCTCATTGAATCCTAAAATGCCATTCGCAGAAAGTCTTTGCCTACAAGACAAACTTGGCGGCGCAGCATCTCCAGTTCGGCCTACCATGCCCCAAGCTGCTCAGACTAAAGAGTGGATGCCATCCAAGCTTTCTTGTGGAATGTATATTCGAGTGGGAGGACTTTTGCGTTCTTGAAGCAGAGTGGCGATCTGCTGTTGCCGATAACAAACGGCCGCAGTTTGAATGAGGTGCAGTGAGCAAAACTCATTTTTCCTCCATGGCACGTATTCAGATTCAATCTTGTTTGACAGCACCTCTGAAAACAGTGCCGACAATAATTTCATAATCAGTAGGCTCCCTCTAAATCGAAGACATTATGAAAATTTGTTCGTCTTATCAGAAGAATAACTGGAAACATGACCAGGTGCATCGAAATATCTTACTTCAAAACGGTAAATGAAGTAGACTTAAAAGGGGGAAAATTATATATAAAGAATTTATTTAGCTGATCTTAATGGAAAACTGTCTTCAGGTGGTACTCTTGCTTGGTTTCATCCGGTCTGTGATGGATGCTCATAGCTTTTGTGCAAATCAGAAAGTAGCCACACCATCATGTCACCTAATGACTTTAAACATCCTTCCGTGCCTTTGTGCTGCTGGAAAAATCCTCCTAGCCCTTGCTGTGAGGCCAGTGAGGCAAAGAAAACGTGCAACGCTCCTAGGGAAGGCAAGGGTACACGACTGACAGCTGTTGAGGTGGCAGAGAGAAAGGATGGTGTCGATGGCCAACACCGGTGGCGCGGTCGCGTTGGAGAGCCTGTAGGACCCATATAATGACGCGAGGTCGCATGCTCCTGCTGAGAAACGGCATTGGCGAGGAGAGTTTCTATGCCGCCCCCCCCCTTTTTTTTACATGTTTTTGGTTTCCTCCTTGTTTTCGCCTCTGCCCAAGGGCGATGCATGCGTTCCCTGGCGCGGTGCATCGAGGCACCCAGGCCTCCAGGATCGCTAGCGGTGGCGGTCACTTGGAACGTTCGTCTTAATCGAAGAATACATCTGAGGCTTAAGCGTCTCAAGCGGATTTTGTTTGCCATGAGTCTATGGAAAACCAAACAAACGTTCCCATGTCGTTCGTCATATGCGACAATTCGGCTTAACTGAGTTTGTCTTAACGAGAGTTCCTTGTACGCGAGTTTGAAATTTCGGGATCAACCATACATATGAACTATCTTGCAGAAACTTACTTGGCCATTGGGGTGTGGCTAATCAAAAACGAACAGCATTCCTTACTGGGCCACTCCTGCAGGCATTGAGTGCATCAGGTCAGTCAGGTGAAGGCAGTCAAGATTGTTTTATTCAACATATGTGCTGTAGTGACCTCTCGTGGCACCTCCTCAACGCAGTTTATTACGTCTGTTAAAAAATGTATATGCGACATTTACCAGAAGTTTGTGAAACTAGCCTTGTACCGTATGCATCAGCATGCAGTACAACTATACTCCCAACTGGTGCAGACGAGTATAGAAAGTACCAGAAGGAAGTCTCATTGTTCTTCCCCGCCTGGCGTCTGCTTTTCCAAGTTATTGCCTGGGTCTGCGCTGGCATTTAGGCATACCCACCGGCCAGCTCGATGCGCGTTCCAACACAGCAGTGTACACCGGCGTCACGGTGCTTTAGCAATCTAACTGGCCAGTTAAGATGCTAGCACGCTTTCCTCAACCCAACACAGACTAGATTAAAAAAAACACAGGGGTAAATATAAGCAGTGCTTACCCCTTCCTCCCTCACGGCTGCGCAGGGTCTCCTGGATCATCTGGATCTGCTGCGAGACGGCCGAGAGCATGCGCTCCTCGAGCCGGTTGAACTCGTCAAAGCAGCCCCACGCACCCACTTGGCACAGGCCCACAAAGATGCGGCCCATGGCCTGCAAGTGTGGAAGAGAAAATTTTAAAAATTAAATTATGGGGTTTAACGGCCAAAGCCACTTTCTGATTATGAGGCACGCCGTAGTGAAAGACTCCGGAAATTTCGACCACCTGGGGTTCTTTAACGTGCACCTAAATCTAAGTATACGGGTGTTTTCGCATTTTGCCCCCATCGAAATGCGGCCGCCGTGGCCGGGATTCGATCCCGCGGCCTCGTGCTCAGCAGCAAGTGTGGAAGAGAAAAGTGCAAAGAGTGGTATGACTCGGAAAGGTGCCCGTGAAGCGTACCTTGCTTTCTGGTTGCCAGTGAGGTTATCGAGCAAGACTTGAGAGTGAGCCAGTAGGTATTCCATCAACAGTAGACTTGAAGCACAAAGGAAGGTGTGGTCATTTCTCTTGTGAAGGACTAAATAGATAAATTTGGTGCTTTTTGTTTTCAAGGCAAGACTAAAGTATTCGAGTGGGTTCTTGGAGCTTCTGTGCACATACTTGTCTACGGATGTTCAATGGCAAGATGATGTAGTAATGCAATGTGGGATTTGTGCTAGTTAGCTATTTTTTTTTACTACATGGTATTTAGGAGATGTCACCTTTAATTGGCGCCGGCTACTCCTCTTCACATAGGGATTTAAAAAAAAAACCTAATATATCGTAACAAATATAGTGAAATCCTAACAACACTAATTCCGGTAACATATAAGTACGCTAATGTCACACTATAGCTGAAAGACAACTCCAAATCATAAAAACACAAACTCCAGTCATGTAAGTAGACTAATGCCACACTAATACAAAAGTCAACTCAGTAACCCAGCAACACAGAGTCCAGTCACATATGTGCACTTAAGTAAACACAAAGCCCGGTCACTTAGCTAAACTAAAATAAGGGCCCATAAGAAATCCCGGATTAAATTCCTATGAGTTTGTCCGTGTCTGTCCTTTTGTCTCTGCTTATTCCTTTTCACTTCAAGTCTACTAGTTGCTGTCAACAAAAAGCTAAATAGTTGAATGAACAGAAAGCTTGACATATCGCCATTTTTTTAGTCTTGAAAAGTAGCTCAGAATGAAAAAAAAATTCACCATTTCTTATCACCGCTTTCCACTTTGTGGTTTCTGTCTTTTAAAATGCACTAGCCTGCAACTGCTACAGATTAACAGCAACGTTTCAAGAGATGCCATACTGAGATGATGTGGCGATACCCACTGCATGACAAAGGCTGAAAGCAAAGCATAGGCATGACAGTGACCCCTTCACCTGGAAGTCAAAGGTCTCGTCACAGTTGAAGACTAGCACGAACCGCCCCAGCTGATGTCCAAGGGCCTTCACCGACTCGGTCTTTCCAGTGCCAGCCGGCCCTGCAAGGGCACAACCGAGGCAACTGCTCGTAAGGAAACACACGACGAGTAAACATGGCTATGGTTTAACAAACACTACAGAAAAACACAAAATTTGCTTAGACTGACACAGCAATCTTTGCAAACTCCCTTTTTGTTAATTTTACCATAATAAATTGATTACGAGAAGAGTAAATTAAAGCAAGCTTTCTTAATTTTTCAAACTTCACGCCCAAACGTCAGCACGGCTACCTCAGTGTGACCTCATGAATTTCAAAGCATCTTTTTCATATTCGCGCTGTTGGGCTTAAGTAAAAGTTCTTGAAACTTGCCAAGTGCAGTTTGACTCTTCTATAGCACACTGTAGTCCACCTTTACCAACAAAAAGTTAACTATGCCAGAGCAGACGCTGTCAAAATCTATGACGTCCGGGTGAGCTGATGCAAAGTTCCAAGGTAGCGTTGCCACCCTTCAGTCGTTTTTGAATCGTTCCTTGCTTACCAAGGCTCCTCTCATGGTAAGTAGGAGGGAGTGTTGTGACTGTAGCAGGTTAACTTACTAAAACAGCTCAACTGAATGTCCCTCTAATGTGCAAGCACATCTCTCTCACCGAAGGGTGATCCTCCAAGACGTGCCTCCAGGGCCTGAGTCATGGTCAGGTAGCAGCGGTCCGTCAGGGGCGTCTGCACAAGTTTGTCCTGTACGCCCAGGTACTCAAAGCCGTAGCTGAACCGGGCATTGGCCATGTGGATCGAGAGCTGCCGCAGCACCTCAGGCTGCCGCGGGTCGAAGTAGAAGCGCATCTGGCTCAGCCACTGGAAGTCCCGGGGTCCCTTGACGCCGCTCTTCAGCAGCGAGCGAGTGACATCACGCTTGTGCACGAACTCGGTGATCTGCACGCGAGAGGGAACAGAGGAATGACAGAAGTTTGGCATAGCGTAGCCAGGAAGACCTACGCAAACAGCTAGTTTTTGGAGAAGCTGACATTTACTTGTTACTGTGGCCTGGCCAAGCGACCATCTCTGCAGCCCATATCTTTTGGGAATGCCAACACCACAGGCTGCCACGTGAGGGCAGGGTGTTGTTATACGAGGAATTCAGGCTGGTGATCGCATCGCTGCACTCCGACAGGATTATTCTGGACCTGCTCTTGGGCTTAGCCAACCAGCTCTTGAGGGCGCTAAGTAACCCCTCCCCCAAGCTTTTTAATCTACATAATAGGCCTTTGGGCCAACTACTGTACTACTAACATTCGTATAATCATCATCCCTTATGTTGTTCATATTGGAGTTCTGCTGGGCTATACCAGGAGTGGACAAGGAAGAAAGAGAAGACTTAATTCGAATGATGCAAAAGCAACTGAAACCATATAGTATATACCAGTTCATTAAAATATATATGCAAGAAAAGGAAACAAACTTGGGCAGGAATATCATATAAGTTAGGTGCCTAGTTATAAATTGAATACTATGCTAGAGTAAGTAGGAATTCTAACAATGACCGACCTGTACCAGGCAACAAATTCGAATGATCAAAATCCCAATAATAAAATACAATTAAGAAGGGCAACTGAAGCACATCCTTCGTTGTAGGTGTTCTCCCACTTCGATTTTGAAACAACTTGCTTTTTACAGCTTTTTGCCATGATTTGTGACAATGAATTACGTTAATTCTATGGTAACCTTATGCACAGCTCATAGCCTGGCAAGGTAGGAGCTTCCACTGTTAATGGTGCCACCGAGATATTGCTTTTGCAGCAATTTACAATTTTGTTTTAAACTCGCCTTAAACAATACGTACATGGTATAATGAAAACTACAAATCAAGGATGTTTGCCATTTTTTGAACTATTCAGCTTTAATGATGCCAGGAACTTGCAATTAATCACTGGTGTGTTCAACCAATTATGGTATTCACGACTCCACATGCCTGCACCAATGAATTCTATTTACTGACATTATCACATTTGACATCACCATTAGTAATATGACAACCCTTTGCAATGAATAGAGAGAATGAATATCTGTTCATTCTGGTTCCATTCTTTGCACTGCTCTTCACCGTGAAGCCATGCCAAGAAGCTCAAGCTTAGACATTCATAAAACTTCAACACCATTACAAATGACGACAGGCCAACACGTTGGTGGCAAACATTCACATTATTACCACACTTCACGACTCTTCTCCAACGTTGTCCACATGCTGTCCATCCTCGCACAGCACACGCAAGACACACCCGCGTGCCACCTGTGCCTTCCTCTCTCGGTGCCGCACTAGCGCCACCTGGTCCTTCACCTGGCAACCACAGTCAACCGCATGCGCGGCCTCAGAGAACAGTGCCTTGCCTCGCCTCAGATATTTCTGTCCGCTTATGCCATTACCACCACCACTCTCTCCTCCCAACATCTCCCATGAACTTACCAGGTGCTCGAGCTTCTTGCGCCGGAGGGGCGGCTGCTCCTGGAGGACGGAGTCAGCGAGCACGTTGAGCGTCTGCTCCACGGACTGCAGCACGGCCTCCAGGGGCTGGCTGCTGGCTTCCTGACCGGCCTTCTCCATCGTCTGCAGGGCAGCCTCCACGTCCTCCGACCAGGAGATTTGAGCCGCCAGCACCACGATCTGGCTCTGCGCAGGAGACCGAAAGAGAGAGCGACCGCATTCAAGGTGCCGCACGAGGCCGAAATGCAAGGAGTGCGCTGTGTGAACCGAGACGTCGATTGCCTGCCACGACAACTTGACAAAGCATTGGTTCGGGCTGGTTTCCACAGCTCCTAGATATTTGCGTCGAATTTTAGGACGACACTAAAACACACGAAACAACAGGCACGTGCATTGTCTGGAGCTCATCACAATGCAGAAATTAGCAGCCTCAGCTTTTGGATGCCTTGAACCAGTTGCCAATTCCTCGGATGGCTGGCTTCAAATATTAAATTAAAGTGAAGCGTCTTGACTCGGTGCCAAGCACACTGTTCTGGCATAATACCAGTAGCACTGTTGCCCACATGTGCTGATGTGTCTGGAGTGCCGAGGCGTGCGAAAGCGACCAAGAATATTACCAGTGCCACTTTGGAAAGACTTCATGTGGTCTACGCTCGGCCAGTGGGCTTCTATGTTCCCGATTTCGCTTATCTTGAAACTCCCCTTATCTCGACACTTGTTCTGCTTTTTACAGCTTTGTGTCAACAGGGTTATGATGTATTCAGTAAAGAGCAATACAGATTAAGGGGGGACGCGGCAATTGAAGTGGTCAAAATTGTCCAAATTTTCGATTTTCCGATTTATTTTTTTTCGCAATCCTCGGACCTTCTTTTACCTCGTGGTGAAATATTATAACAATATACGCGGTAGAAATCGAGAAAACAGCATTTTCCTAGAGCGCCGTTATCAAAAATTGCGAAAAAATCGGGCCTCGGAAGGTGCCGTCGCACCGCGGATAGCTCGGCTATCTGATGACACAGCGCCGCCATCTTGGTATCATCGTATAGAGGAGAGATCGGAGCTCAAGATAGCCGCAGCGCCGTATTTCTCCCCTGAAAAATAACGCCAGCAAACGCGAGCGAAAAAGAGGTAAAAGCGGCATCGTGATTGGGCGCAGTAGTCACGTGGGGAACAAGGAGCGCTCCTATTGGCTGTTGTACATTTGAATTGCCCGCGAAACACACTCGCGCGCATTGGCGCAGTAGCGCCTTGCGCGTTCCGTTCATTGTGTTTGCCCATCGTGGCAGCCAAACTACCCTAACGTGCGTGTTCCGTGATGAGCCCCAAAGGAGCCAAGTTCCGAAGGGCCCACGCGTACGGAAAACGACGAAAGGCGTGGAACAGAAGGCGAAAACTACCCGCAGAAGCGGATGCCGCTGCCCGCGTCGACTAGGTGCAACCGGCGCACGCGGGTGATTGGGAAAGCGCGTCTGCGTGCAGCGCTGACGACGCGACCGCGTGCCGTGACCGTGGGCTGTGTTGACGACGCGACCGGGTGCGGTGGCGATAACGCGACCGTGGGCTGTGGTGACGACGCGCCCGCGTGCGATGGTGATGGCGCACCCGCGCGTGGTCGTGACGGCAATGTGACATCGACGAGAGCAGACTTTGCGTCAAATATTTAGCTGCGGATTTCAGCTCCAGTTCTCACGAATGAAGAGACTGCGAAACGAGCGGTGACAAGAGCGGATGTTTTGAATGCGCTGTCATCTACCTCTGCAACAAAGTGGAAATTTCAGCTTTTGAAAGAATGAGAGTTTGCCGACGACGTGGTTCCCGAGTCATCATTTGCGGCGGGCTGCTAAAAAGGATGCACGACGTATCAAAGAGGCAACGAAGGCACATGAAACTGCTGTAAAGAAGCGAAAAATTATCTCAAAATGTAAAGGAAATGTGTCCTCACTGTCAAAGGACTACATTCCAGGCGGGTTTTAGGTGCCCAAAGTAAATATTTTTATGTTTCCAGATAATAAAACTTTGGGCCCCGTTTTCTCAGCTTTCACTTTTTATGCAGTTGCTTTCAGTTCTCCCAATGCAATTTCACAACGAATAAAGACAGAATCATTCTGTCTTTTGCACTTAGATCGTGAAACATTGATGAGTGCAATAAAGCTGTCCATTTTCATCTGCACGTCATTAAAAAATTTATAATAAGCTTTTTGCAAAGGTCGTTAGTAAGAAAACATGCAGAGAAAAGTTCAAAAGAAGATTTTGTGCTTATTTCGGCATTTAAAAAATAAACCAATAGCTTTATTGCACATAATGGGCTTTTTTGAACATGCTGGTATGAAAATCTTGACAAACTTATGTGTAATTAATTAATTAATTTGGGGCATGACCATTAGAGGATGTCAAGTGTTCTAACTCAGGAACTATAATAGATAGCTCAAAACTGATTTCAGTTATGATATCAGCATAACAAATCATACCTACATGCCAAATTTCATCAATTTATTCACATAAATAAAAAAAAATTTTTTATTGCCACGTCCCCCCTTAACACTATGTCAACTTTTAACGCAAGGTCTGCTCCACTGTTCTGTGAATCTCAAAAGAAGGTCCCAGTTCACAATGTAGTTGGTAATGAAAAAAGGTGATCTGATTGAAAGTAAACGGCACGTGCAAGTCCTACAAATGGTCCTGATAATTATGCTATCTTTAATGTATTCTCATTTCCACAATTACTCCTTCTTTGAACTAGTAAACAAATTCTGGACATTCCGACAGATATGTTGCACAATTCAGTTTAGTTTGAACTGCCAGCCACAAACGCCATTAAAGGAAGCAGTTGTTCCGAAGAAAATGAGCTTTCTTGTTGAAACATTGGCTCCAACATTAAGACATCCCCCTTTTTTTGCCCACTGGTTATCGAGCAGTTATGTACTGCGTCCGCTGCATTCCCCTGTGTTATCTGTGCCACTCGCAACCCGAGCCTCAATTTCCTCACCTGGTATCGGTCGGTCCAGGCCATGTACTCCTCCTGCTTGATGGTGCCCTGCTTGAAGGGCGCGCTCTCGGCCACGGCCGACGCCAGTCGCTTGGCCAGCGTCACGCGCATCTCCTTCTCCACCAGGGTCAGCCACTCGTTGATCTTGGGGTTCTCCGCAATGGACACCGGTGTGCTGAACACCATCTGCTCGCATATGAGCAAAAGAAAGGAGCTCATGCTTCTGGTGCACAGAAACGACACAACAAGTACGGACAATCGCACAGTCACTTTGTCCTAGTCATTCTCGATGTCCCCTTTCTAAACCAAACCGAACGATCCATCTTCAAAAGGAACAGATTCAGGATGCGTGCGAATGCAACACTAAACTTGGCAAAAGCGAAAAGTTCAGAACAGGCTCCACCCACAACAGCGTGACAACCATCCTCTGCGACTCCGCCTTCCAAAACAAAGCACAGAGAGACTAATATTTAGGGGTGTGTGAATAGTAATTCTTGAGACTGAATCAAATATGAATCGAATAGTGCCAGAAGCAAACCAAACCGACTGAATATCAAATATACCAGTAAACCCTGTGGGGTCTGACGTGGGATATCTCACACCGTACTCTTGGGACAAAGGAACGACAACACAGTAGTGCAAACAATCACAAGGGCATTTATTGCACCTTTCATACATCAATGCCTGCTAGCCGGGTTGCTATCCACCAAAACATGCCGATGGGCGCGTGATAAATCTAGAAGTCCGACTCACCGCGTCCTCGCGAGCGAATATGTTCGCTCCATGCTGGATCCCAACGCCTGGTCGTTCGCGTGGATAGTCATGCGAATCGTGGCGCGTTCGAAGGCGGCCACGCGAGGCGGTCTCGCAGAAGCCTGGGTCGCCGCGCGCTCGCAGGAGACGTCCCCGCGGCGCGCCGACCCGCCGGGAAAGAGGGGCGCTGCACGCGCGGCACGTTCGTGATGCTCGCTTCCCGAACCCAAAGAGAGCAAGCGCCTTCCTTTCGGCGCCCAAGTAACCTCGCGGCGTTAGCCGCGCAACACTCGCGCCATCTCTCGGACTGCGCCTGTACCATTCCGACCGCCGCATGTGCGGCGAAGCCGCACTACAGGAGACGCGCTATGCGGGAAAAACATCAGGGGGGGGGGGGCGCGAGGGTCGCGCATCCCCACATCCCCCCAACCTTAAATCACTACATATTCCGGCGAAACATGTCACTCGGTCTCACATCAACGCGCGCTTCGCGACAAGGTGGTACATGTAACAGTGGCCGCGCCGAAGAAATGTCCACACGCTGTCCATAGCATGCGAGCCGACATTGTCCCTGGGTGCACCGCTGGCATCCGCCGGTCACAGCAGCAGCTTTGCAGCCTCGACGGCACAATCCCAAGCCAGGACTCCGGAGACGACGACGCAGTAGTCGGTACGAGCAAGCGTCGCTCGCGCCGACTCGCCCTGCTGGCGGGAGCCGCAGTAGCTGTCGGTGACCGCCGGCTCTTTTGTCCGCCGCCGAAGTCGTCGCGCCGAACTGGCCACAGCATCGTGCACCATCGCCCGGGGGTGGCTCGATCGTAGTCCGGGGCAGCAGCGCAGACGATGTGAAGGCAACGGCAAACCAGGGGTGACTCCAATCACACTGTGTAAACTCAACACACTCGGCAAACACTAAAGTAGTGCAAGGGAGAGGAAGTCTGCATGCGCATCGCCCACGTGGTACGATGTTCAACTCGGCTAGCAAAAGATCGGGCAGCTATACTCAGATGCTAAGTTCACGTGAACGAAGCTCGCTTTCTTGAGTCGAACGAGTAATTTCAATTCGTGCGAGGCTAACTAGAATGAGGTAAGCAAAGTGCAACACCTCAACGCCACGGTCTACCAGGTTGTGTCCCTCCACGTGCGACAGGCAGCTTCGTAAAGCCTTAGGCCTAAAGCGTCGCTACCCTGACAACAACCGGCATCCAAAAACAACACCCACAATGGGCGCAAAACAGGCAGCCGCGAGGAGACGTCAGCTCTGTGAGGTGGTCCTACTCCGCTCGGTGCACACAGCATCCGAGTTGACGGCGCCCACCGTCCCAGACGGTGTCGGAGCGCCCGGTGCCAGGCCGCAATACCAGTCAGCCCGTAGTGGCACCCGTGGCCCGCAGCCACCCGGCTCCCAGAGCCGCGACTTCATCCGAGTCAAAGAGATAGAAGAAGCTATTTACATAGGAAATTCGGACCACCCACGAGGCTTCCGTACTCACTCGCTTCAGGCTTGCCACTGCTCCGTGGGCGCTCAGCCTCGCTCTCCCAGGATGCAGACCACATGGCTCTCGTACCGACGAATGTCATTAAAGAAAACACTTGCGAAAAGGCTTAGCATGTTGGCATGTTCAAACACACTACAGCCACCATCACCTCGCTCAAGAAAGCACGCCGCCGACGCTAGCGATCAAAATTCACGCTAGGCCTACGCTTCGGTTCAAACAAAGGTCTCGAACGAAGCAACACTTAAAATTATCGTCCGATGCCCCAAGAGGTCCACGTTGGGCAGCCAGATGTGGGATCTGACGTGGGATATCTCACACCGTACTCTTGGGACAAAGGAACGACAACACAGTAGTGCAAACAATCACAAGGGCATTTATTGCACCTTTCATACATCAATGCCTGCTAGCCGGGTTGCTATCCACCAAAACATGCCGATGGGCGCGTGATAAATCTAGAAGTCCGACTCACCGCGTCCTCGCGAGCGAATATGTTCGCTCCATGCTGGATCCCAACGCTTGGTCGTTCGCGTGGATAGTCACGCGAATCGTGGCGCGTTCGAAGGCGGCCACGTGAGGCGGTCTCGCAGAAGCCTGGGTCGCCGCGCGCTCGCGGGAGACGTCCCCGCGGCGCGCCGACCCGCCGGGAAAGAGGGGCGCTGCACGCGCGGCACGTCCGTGATGCTCGCTTCCCGAACCCAAAGAGAGCAAGCGCCTTCCTTTCGGCGCCCAAGTAACCTCGCGGCGTTAGCCGCGCAACACTCGCGCCATCTCTCGGACTGCGCCTGTACCATTCCGACCGCCGCATGTGCGGCGAAGCCGCACTACAGGAGACGCGCTATGCGGGAAAAACATCAGGGGGGGGGCGCGAGGGTCGCGCATCCCCACAACCCTCATAACGATATATCTTCACTTGAATTATTGCGTTATTGAAAATTTCTGCCAGTCTCGATCCAAACACGCGCATTTTAAACCAGATTACTCAAAGCACACCGAAAAGCCGCTCCACTGAGAGTAAACTAGCAAGGAGCCTGGGCACTTTCATGGTGGCGCTCAGTGCCTTTAATGCCAAGTCAGCGAGCGACCCTCTCCGTTGCCAGCTACTCCATCTCGGTGCCGCTTCCATGCTGCAGCCACATGTTCTAAGCGGTGAGCGGTGCCGTGGCAACAAACAAGAAGCGGGCGCACACTCCTGACAGCACACATCGCCTTCCACGCTGATCAAGCAAGCGCCCCTCTCTGTCGCGAGCCGTTGGCACCGCGGTGTCTACGCACCCTTTTCCTGCGTGCTGCTGCACCCCTGTGTTATCAGTGGTGAGTGATGCCGCTATGGAATCGTGGCGGCGTGGGAGAAGTGCGCAATGTAACAGCTAAATGTTACTCCGTGCAGCCTTCCGCGTGCCCAAGGCCATGTCACAGGAACCAAGCCGCACTACTTTGTGTTTGTGTGCGATCCAAAATGTGCCGTGTGACGCACGTATTAGTCATCTGCAGAGTTGTGCGATTTCAGCACTACTTTCTCAGCTTTTATTGAGTAGTCGCTTTTATCGAATTACCGCTTATCTTGAATTTTTTCACTGTGCTGTTCACTTCGCTATAGCCAGGGTTTACTGTACTTTTAGAATAGTTTTCGAATAATGAGTGGCAATTTTCACAATAGTTGATAAACAGTGTCCACATCCTAGTATTCATACCGTCAGCAAATTTGTCATTACATTGGACATTATACGAGGCTCCCTGAGAAACGTAGCCTGCTCCACTACAGATGTTCTGATGTTTTATACAGTTGACTTCGGTTAATCCGACCCTGACAGGACAAACAAAATTGTTTGAATTATCCGGCGGGTCGAATTAACCAAGATACAGAAAAATATGACAGAACCCACTGCTGAATAATTTGGCAATAGCTCGATTATAACATGCTGCCAAATCAAATGCGCACCCACTTTCAGTGTGTCCGCAGTACAAAACTAACCTAGAGAGAGCATTGAAGTTCGTAAATGAAGTAAAAATCTAATGCACGCTGGATTTTTTAGCAGGACAAATGGGCAAGGTTCTAATATATGTCGCACACTGGCGGCTAATTTCCTGAAGTCAGCTTCGCCGCAATACGACGTGTTATGCGGCAAAGCATAAGAACGTCATGAACGCAGTTTGCAGTTAAATTTTTCTGGGGGGAAAAAAATGTAAAAAAAATTGTGCACTAGAATCAAGTAGACATCGCAATCTGACATTGTGAGCTGCCATTATCGCTAGAAAATTTTTCTAGGGCAGGCCAACAATAATCCTTTTCGGCGGGAAATGGCTTACGTTCAATGCTTTCACTGTCCCCTAAGCTCTGGCAAAGCAGAGGCTGCCAGAAATGGTGTCTCTACAGGGCTCACAATAGGGGTCAGGCACGTGCACGCTGATTGGTAAAGTCCGAATTATCTGGCAAAAGTCGCTTTTAGGATCGAACCAACCAAAGCTTGGGCCCATAGAAATGCATGGACACTGGCAGGAGCCTCCAGTTGGGATTGAGATGCTCCTTTCTTTTTGTATGACAATTTTTTTTTATTACTTGCACTAGAGGTTTCAAAATTCAGCCAATTAGAGTTTTCTATGCAAAACTTAAATATGTCATTACTTTTTGTCTAGCTTTATAGTTTTGAGTTATGTGACACACAATGGCAAAATATAGTCATCTTTGTGGGAATTTTTTTTATGTTCTAAATTTTAATGAGAAGCATCGTGCTGTAGCTTGTTTAGCTCTTTGTAGATAACGAAGTACCGATACCTAGCCAAACAGCTTGTACAATTACTTCAACTATGCAAAAAGATTAGAGAATTCCAACAAATTTTTTTTTATCGATTCTCTGAAACAACCTTGTACGCAACTACTGCTGGGAAACATTGCAATTTCAAGTAGGTATCAGCACTACATATCTTCAAGAGTATGTATGCGAAATTTCGTTACTGTAAGACAATTATAAAAGTACAAGATTATTTTCATGTGATTGTGAAAAAAATTAGTTATAGTGTCTTAATCTTTCTTTTTTTTAGTTGCAGTAATTGTAGATGCAGTTTGATAGATAAGGGCACTTAGCAGTCTACAAAGAGCCAAATAAACTACAGCATGAAGCTTTTTGCAGAAATTCACTACACAATAATGTGCCCACAAAATCACTTGATTTTGCCATTGCGTAGGAGATAACTCAAGAAATATAGTGGCTATGCAGAAACTAATGACATATCTGAAATCTGCTTGTAATGCTCTGTACGTGGGTGGATTTTCCAATGTCTAGTACAAATATTTAGAAAATGTTTTTTCGAGAAAAGTCCCCCCTTAACCATAGTCGAACCAATGGATGTTCGAAAAGTGTTTGAAATGTTCGAAAAGTGTCCGAACAATTTTCGTGTTTACGGATGGCGACTATACCATTCAGAGACCAAATTGAATAGGACACTATTCAAGTTGTTATTCGAAACCTTCAAATTTTGCACACCCTTACTGAATTGAAAGAAGCCAATTACCACCACGACATCACAGAAATATGCAAACGCGATTGTCTGGTACATCCACACAAAGTCCCACGAGTTTGACGGTGGTATGCTCCCCATTGCATTCTTAGGGTTGCCATCAACTATAGGATGGGCGTGAACTTTGCACGCAAAGCAAGGAGGACGCACCTCTTCTCCCTCCTTAGAGGACAGTCCCGTGACCAGGGTGTTGTCCTCATTGAGGACGATGGCCGCCACACCTGCAAACATCTTTTTGAAGTGCTTCTGCAGCCGTGGGATGTTCTTGCTGTTGCCGATGATCTCCAGCAAGTCCTCGTCGCCCACAAAGTAGAACCTGCATGGGCAGGGTGGAGTCAGGATTTCCACAGGATATTCGGCCCCTCGCCAAGAATCGGGCTGAGAAGCTGAACACCCAATGAAACGCCAGTGTTGCGTGAACACGGCTAACCTGGCACCATAATTTATTGACATCGTGCAAGGTTTCAGCGAGTTCACTCAATACTGAATGTAGAATCAACCTTTAATGGCGCCAAGTGGCCTTTTTGAGGTCACTTATCCAAATGAAGTCCCTCAATTCCTCATACATGGAAGAATGTGCCTACGTAGGTCTGTGGTACAGAAATATTAAGACGTTTATTGTAACTTACCTACTGCTGTGCCCGCCTGCAATGCCATGTGCAACACACAGACCACTTGTCTGCAGCATGGCAGAACTAAACACAGAATGGATTCCCCGCGTCAGCGATACAAGATTACATGTTCCCGCCAGTTCTTGGTTGCAAACATACCATTGCCGACGCAACACCTAATTATATTAATTTATTGATTAATGTATCAAAACTTGACATTGTTCATTCCGAAGTCTTCACCCTTGCAAGTTGCATAACTATGTTAATTTGAATTAGAGCAGATGACGACAAGCAGAACCTGAATTCCGTAGTGATTAACCACCACTCTTACTTTTTGTCATTGCTTCGCATCACATAGTACCACAGTTCACACCAGGAAGACCCAATCAGCAGGACAGTTGCTAATAAAATAATGACAAATGAAAAAAAACACAACAAAAGGGGAACATTTCGGCCACATTTCATCAGCAGAATGCACTGCTAGTTGCCAGTGTCATCGGAGCCAGTGCAACGGCCTCGCTTTTCTTTTTACCTGGGGAATGATGATCGTTCCCGCTCCAGGTACTCTCCAAGGGCCTTCTGGATCTTGCCGAGCAGGTCAGCGAGTCGCTCGAGGGAGCGCTGCACCCCCTGAATGTTGAGCACGTCCAGCACCAGGGGGCTCTTGCTCACTTTCTTCATCAGGGTCAGAAACTCCGAGCTGATGCTGTACGGCAGGAGGGGGGGAAAAAAGTAGGGCACGAGACAATGTACCAAGAACAGAAGACAAGATCCAATCAACAGGGCCCACATTTGCCATCACACTGCACATCCATGCAACCTTATCTATGCAAATAGCTGCATCAGTGTGCTTGCATAGAAACCTCGAGACAAGGCATGGCAGTTCGGTTCAAACATTTAAGTGTGGATCGAGGCATAATCAGTCACCACAGTAAATGTCTACACAGACGATCAATGTGCACTTCATCTTGTGGAGGGGGTTTCACAAAGTGCACTAAGTCAAATAGGCCTATTGTATAAGCTTGCAGCTATACCTGCATTATGTGTTGTTAGGTCACCGAACTGCCACAATATTTAAAGGCTCTTCAGACACAAGAAACACACGCAAGCGTTGTACTTTTTGCAAATATGGCATCCACAAGTAAAGCAATCAGCACAGCATGTTTCTGCCTTGCGTCAAGTATCGCAATTTAGAAATGGTTTTACTGGCACACCTTGTGAAACGAGAGGTCTCCATGGGCAGCAGTGTCTGGATGTCTGCGCTGCCCGAGAAGATGCCCTCCAGGTAGACCCAGCGTCGTTGCACGTCGATCCAGACGTCAAACAGGGCATTGATGCGGTTCAGCTTCTCCTCCCAGGCCAGGGCGTCTTCCTCAAACTCCTGCATCATCGACGTAAGCGCACCGATTGTCGTCCAGAGGTCCAAAAGGCCAAAGGCATCCCAAATGTTTTAAAGGCGGCACTCGCATTTCTTGATCTCCATCTGTCAAAAGTGGTGCTAGATCTGATACTGCTGAGGATTTTATGATGCCACTGGGAATTACGATATCTATGCACCTGTATATGGATATCGGACGAGAGATGAACCGCACGGCAATGAGTGCATGAAGCGCAGTTTGAGTTCGCAAGCGATCAGCCGGCAAATACTGCGAACGCTCACGTGCGAACATAAAGCTCAGAACCTAATTTGCAGAACACAGCCTATACCAACAGCGTTGTGGAGTCAAGGTTGCACCCACCAACATCCTCGACTGCCACGAAATTCTGAACAGGTACTTCAATGACGCACAACAAAGACCAGTATCCCATAAAAATCTTTTCTGCAGTGCCTATGTACTGTAGAAATCTCATTTTTCCGGCCTGCCCAACTATTCGCATACTTTTTGAGACCTCGTCTGCGTCTGATAAATCCACAAGTGACCACTTTCCATATACAAGCGGCAACACGCAAGCGTTGAATGTGAAGCGTGCAACGCTGACAAGTGGCCTGAGCAGAGGCTTCTTCGTCACCTCAGCAGCCTCTGTGCCTCCACATTGTGCCTACTACCCCGTCACATACAATGCGCCACCATTGGGGCGTGATTTCTCCCCCTGTTCATCGTTCATTCGCTCAGCATGACTTTCTCCTTCACATTGGCTTCGTCGCTATTCCAAGGCCCTCCTCTCGATAGACGCACTTAGTTGAGAAGCATGCTTGCTGCCTCGCTTGTTGGTGGGATTTTCTGGAAACCCCAGTATAGCTGCTATTTCTTCTCACACGGCTGCACTATAAGCGGTATACATATATGTGGAGTTCTACGGGAAGGTAAACAGCAGGGGTGCGCGAATATTCAAAAATTTCGAATATATTTTTAATACTCGTATTCCATTCGAAAAGTGGGTATTAGAAAATTTTCCAATATTCAATTGTATACAAATATTCGAAACAGATAGAATATATTGCTGGTTGTGCGGGAGAAAACATGGTTCGTAGCGTTTGTTTATACCTAACCTAAGAATAAGTATGTCATTTTGAGCTGAACTTCGTGCTGTTGGCGAAATTTTGCCTGCAACGCATGTTTAGCCACTGGACGTCAAAGCTTTGCGGAAAAGCCAGCCCCTCAGTAGCAAGGGGCAAAGGTTTGCGGACAGCGACGGTGCGACGGTGCACTCTTTTGCAACGGCCACCCCCGATCCGGGCTTATTGCTTGACAGCAAATGCGATGAGTGACAGCTGGCACAGGGTCAAATGCCTCTGAATTGACAGGCATTTGATGCTGTACATAAGGCACAAGCTGGCAAGAACAGACCACTAGTGGGAATTACTAAATTTTCCAAGTTAAAGTGAGCCAAATACACAATTTCTTCATACAACAGCTTACTGCTCTAATTTTTTACTATTTACAATGTAACTGCAATGGTCTAACATGATAAAATAACCAAGCTTGCTAATAAAAGAATGCGGATATCATTATTCAATATTGCAAGCAAAGTATTTGTATTCAATTCGTATGAGAAAATTTTTCTATTCACGCACCTGTAGTGAACAGGAGTGAGAAAAAACATGTTATAGTCAGTCCTGCACTATAAGCAGTTATATTATTAATAGTATGAACTTTGTTTAAAACACATAATCCTGCACAGAGACTGCTCTATCTGAAACTGGGCTTTTTACGCAGCCAATAATTTCGTTACAAGGCCTTTAACGCAGGCACTTAAGACATTATCTTGGCAAGCTTCAACATAAGCCGCTTAGTTTTTTATTTCACACAATCGCAGTCCAACTGAAGAAGTGGTTCATTTCGTTAGGTAAAGCCACCAGGAAACACATGGTAAACACAAGACTGACAAATGGCTTGTTAACAGAAGCATCCATCACAGCTACGTCATCTGTCCTTTCATATATTGGGCATAGTAGCTGCTAAAAAATAACTGAGCCACAAGTTTAAAAACAGTCTGCTCATTAAGAATGTGACAATAAATGGCAACAAATGCCAAAGCACTGTGCATTAGAGCGAAGAACTTGCCTTGTAGTAGGGCGACAGCTTCATGGCAGCGACCGAGTTGATGTGCTCCTTGACCTTGTTGAAGAGGTCATCCCAGCCGCGGATGAGCCGGCACTTATTCTGATAGTTGACCAGGTCCAGCTCATAGTTTTGCCAGGCTTCGCGCACCTGCACCAGCGGCATAGTACGAGCCACCGGCTTATTAAATGCACAATTATAGATCAAACTGGCGGCAAAGCATACACCTAACTTTACTGATGTCACAGCCAGGTGTTTTACAAGACAAAAATGGGGTGCCACAAGAAAACAACAACAGCAACAAAATAAAATGAAGTGAAGGAAGCACACATCATGATCTGGAAAGTAAATTACAGCCAAGCTTTGTCATTTTCTGCTAAGGTTTCTTTTTGAGAAATTTGCATGGGTTTTCTAGTATCTTTGTGCTACTTTCGGATGGATCCCAATTATTCCCTTTCACGAAAGTTCCTTCACCTCGCAGAACTGATTTCCTCTTTCATTACAGCCTCCAGCTGCACTGAACCCCCCCACCCCCCATTGGGATGCGACTGCCGGTTGACCCCAAATCGGACCAGGTATGCATATCAGGGGGACGGCTGAGAGACATCACGGGACCACGGTATACCTGCTTGAGGAACTCCTCGAGGGCCATCTCGCCCTGCGCCACCAGGATGACGTCCTTGACGATGGCCTCGTTGCGCTGTAGGTCGATGTCCCACACCAGGCCCAGGGTCAGCTCGGAGAGGACCCAGCTGACACGGAGCTGACGCATCAGCTGCTTCCAGTGACGCTCCTTGAGGGCATCCGACTTCAGCTCTACAATGAGCAGGTTCACCTGCCAGTGGCGAAAAATGTGCCTACTGACTGGACAGACTCGCTGTGCCCTACTTGACCGTCCTTGACCCTGACGACTAGTTGAACATGACCATCACCCAACCATTACTTGACCATGACCGACTAACCGATCCGTCAATTGACTGACAAAGTGCAGCGTCTTAGAAGCAAGAGGGCTACGATAGACACTGTAATGGAGGACTTAGGCTAATGATGACTGCCTAGGATTCTTTAGCACTAACCCAAATATAAACACACAAATATCTTGTGCATTTGTGCTCCATTGGAGTGAAACTATCATGACCTAGAATTGAATTAGAAGTACCATGCTCACCGGCAGAATGCCAATGGCTACAGACAAACCATTGTGCACAAGGCTACACAAATGGCACCGCACTAAATACAGCATCCCTCATTTTAACCTCTTTGCCAGCTGACACAGCGTTTTGCGGCGAGTGTGTTTTTCGTTTTGCTGCAGGATGGGCAGGAAGAAGTGGCAAAGATTTATTTTACACATCAGGCTACCGGACACACCACTCGGGCTGCAGCACGAATATATGTATCAAAAGCTCAAAGCGAGTTAATACACTGGGGCATTTGGGTCTGCCGTGCTTGATTTTCTTAACACAACTTCATTCACCTGCATTAGGGTCAAGTCCTAAAACCATACCTGCCTACTTGTTAATTTCAAAATGTTTTCTTTAAAGCTTGCACCAATTACATGCCTTTTTAGGAATAGATACGGCCTTTGTTAATGATTTGCCTTTAGATGTAGCCCCCAAGCAACAGCAACGTACTTCTAACAGCAAAGACTGACATAACGCAGTGTTTTTATATAACAGACTTGTTCAGTGACTCAGCTATTCCTGACGATTTCGCCTGCTTCAGGAGCTTGCCAGCATGAATTCGGCTCAAGCCAGTATCCCTCTTACCTCGTTTCAGCATCATAAAACTTTTCACAAACAAGATTTCATTTTTGGTAACACTTGACACAACGTTTGTAAAATCGCAAGACAAGGCCAAATTCATCAAGTTTATGGAAAATGACAGGCACGTAAAACCAACGCAATCACCTGTAAGATCACAGCTCTTAGGCTGTCAATTCGAGCCAGAAAGCCATCTACACTAAGTAAAAAAAATAGTAAAGGTCTTAATGACAAGCACAAACCTTTGTGTATCCCATGAGCACCTTCTTGACGTACTCGTACGAGGCATACTGCCGCAGGCGTGCTGGCAGCTCCTTCAGCTGATTCAGCAGGCCATCCAGTTGTTGGCGCAGCTGAACATGAAAAGAAAAAGGATATGACACAGCAGACTGTGAGAAAGTGGACCTCACAAGTGAACACAGCAACAGCGGGACTTTCAGTGGCAATTTTATACGCAACAAAGCGACATATCAACACACAGAAAACAATGACAAGCTTCTAGACAAACACTACTGATCTAGCTCGACTTAATATTTTCCTTTAGCCTCTGTTCAAGTAACACAAAAACAGGTTTCACTGACAAACAAATCGATAAAGCTGAAACGCTACATGGAACATTCCCACGTTCACGGTGTCTCCCACATTCAGACATTCTGTGGCATTCGAAGCATGTATGACAGACATTGTTTGATGTCAAGGTGACAAAATGATATGGTAAAATTTATGTTGGCTTTCGCAAGAACTGGTGTAAACAAAATAAAGTGTTGGCATAGTAACACACTCACAAAAGAGGCAATTTCGCTCAACACCAGTGCCCCTAATTAGGGGTATGCAAATATCCAAACATTCAATTATAGAATCAAATAATGCCCTATTTGATTTGGTCTTCGAATTGAATGGTCCCTATCCATAAATATGAATAGTTTTCCAATACCTACTGTTTATTTTTTATGATTTTTTTATGGAGTTTTACGTGTCAAAACCACGATCTGATTATGAGGCACACCGTAGTGGGGGACTCCGGAAATTTGGACCACCTGGGGTTCCTTAACGTGCACCTAAATCAAAGTACACAGGTGTTTCCCATTTCGCCCCCATCGAAATGCAGCCACCATGGCCGGGATTCGATCCCACGACCTCGTGCTTAGCAGCCCAACACAACAGCCATCAAGCAACCGCAGCGGGTAGTTTTCTAATATTTCAAATTGCCTACCATGCACGCTCAAGCATAAAACTGCAGCAAAAGTATGCAATAAACTTATCCCTGCGGCCATAGTAGACATAAAGTAAGAGAAGTTTCGTCGTAGAGCACGCTATGTTGCTCAGGAAGCCATACTTTTCCAGCTAAACCACCACCATTTGCCTTGATCAATGAGTCCAGATTACGCGAATAAACTCCTCAGTTGATAATAATGCTCCATGTATGCTTTTAATAAACCATGTTTCATAATGCGTAACGTGACAGCAGAAACTTCCCAACGCGAATGTACCAGGATGTGAAGACCGTTTTCTATTAACGGTAAGAACGGCTGTTCATTACTCAAAATCTATTCGAAAGGTACTCGATATTTAGTTCAATGCACTTCCGACACTATTCCATTCGTATTCGATTCAGTCTCGAAAAGTACAATTCGCACACCCGTGCTCTCAATCCTTCGTGGCATTTGCAAGAAGCAATGCCACTAACAACTCACACGAGCGCACGTTGTGCATTCGCGAAGCTCTCAACACCCGGGAAAAAAAGAGAGGCGCGCGCACCTTGCGTGCTTGCACCGACAGCCAGGGCTGCTCCTTCATCTGGTCGATCTGGTCCCAGATCTTGGCCAGCTCAGACCACACGCCCTTCAGGTCCTGCAGCTCTTCCAGGGCCACGTGGAGCCGCTCGTCACCGGGAGAGACTACGCCTGGAGAAGGCGAGGGGGACAAAAAGACCACAGTGGAGGCGGCACCCAAGATGAATGCAGACGCTAGCGCCGATTCAAGGACGTAGTAAACCCCTCATTAACTAACTCTTTACCTCCAGTAGATGAGCTCAGCATGTCCACACATTTTGCACGCCCTCTACCATAGAAAAAGCTGGGCTTGCCCACGGCAACAAGTCCCAGTCCCAATTTCTCTGACCAAAGGCGATTTGAGCATGTTCACGCATCTAGTTCTCTCTCTTATGTGCAGATGGCACTACAATTCCATCAAATACTTGGCAGAAACGTTTTTGACATTATTGACAAAGAAAATGTTAGTGGTGGCATGCAGAGAAACCAGCTATCTCCTACACTTAAATTTTTGGGGTGTGTACTCTCCAATAAAAAATATCCTCTTGAATGCATTTCTTTCATAAAAACTTGGTTGAAGCATTTTTAACATTACTGACAAGGAAGATGGTGGCAGCAACGTGTGGAGAAGCCAGGTTTCTCCTACACCTAAATAAATTTTTCTCTGTACGTTTTCCAGTAAAATATATTGTTTTGAATGCATTTCTTGCGTGTATTTATTGTGCCGATTCCATAGAGCACTAAGAACATAGGTAATTTGGGAATGCTCTTTCGAAAATTCTGGAGGCAAACGGTTAACTCGAATTCTGGTATCTCGAAATAACAGTTAAGTCAATATTTTTCCAGCCACGGCATCCATCCACGTGTTTTTCACTCCTTATCTCAAAACCTTCTTGCACCAAACTCCAGATATCTTGAAATGTCTACTTAGAAAATCCCAAGGAGAGGGTAACGGGGCAGCAGTGGCAGCATCGCATGCAATTGCATTTCGTGCGGTGGCAGCTTGTTGTCCAAGGCAGATACCGAGCCGCACTCCCCGCTTATCTTTACCCCCTTTTTTTTTGTCAATCACTGCTCGCCGTACTTGCTCAGCTGCTTGCTGGCACTTCACTGTGACCTTGCACAGCAGCAGTGAGCTGGGAGTCGAATACTTTTTTCCCTCCCTCTCATTTAGGATGCTTTCAGTGATGCATCAATATGGTCGTGGCACATTAATCGTGACCTTCAGCATGATTATCAGCATTTAAGCAGGTGGATTAGCCCAAAGTGTATTCCTAGTGCCTTCAATATTGTGTAACATGGTAATCTTTTGATAGCACTGTTCCTATTGGAAATTTGTACTTTTTATACCTTTTACTGTTTAATGTGCCCCCCTTACTTCATGCCCTTCCATAGGGCCTGTAAGGTTCTTTTGAATAAATAAATAAAGCCAGCATGTGGTGCCCTAAAGCCAGAATGCGAGCCCACAGTGCTTCAGCAAGATAGCGGCTTGGTAAGGATGCTCACTTCATGCTCACGCGACGGTGAGCCGCAAATGGTGCATCACTCGTGGATGGCAGCTAAGCCGAGACAATTGCACTGTTCTGCAGTTTAGTTTCAGTTTTTGAAGTGAAAGTGTCCAGAACTCATTACAATGCAGAAAGTAGCCTCTGCCAGCTTTCTGGATGTCAGGGACCAGTTATGGTCGGAAGACTGGCTTCAAATATCGCCTTAGGATCGATTGTTGTGACTCTGTACCAACCACACTGTCTTGATACAGTACCAGTAACGCTGTTGCCCGTGGATGCCGATGCGTCCGGTGCTGGTGCACGTGAAAGCAACTGAGAATATTACTGGCAGCATTTTGGAAAGGCTCCACGTGGTCAATGTGCAGCCAGTGGGCGTTTATTATGCTGATTTCGTTTTGAAACTCCGCTTAATTCCATTATATTTTTTTGGTTTTACAGCTTAGAGTTAAGAGGTGTTTATAATACAAGGACATTTTTGCATTCCACCCCCTTTGGAATGCTGCTGGGGTTGAGCCTGCGACCTCAAGCTCAAAAGAGCGATGCCATAGCCCCTGCGCGCTACCGCAGTAAGTACTCATGGCCATGGCAATGGCCTTTTAACCACAGGTGCCACGTAGTATGAACTTAAGGAGCAGGCAGCTGGCCAACAATCCCTCGTACGCAACCCGACAGAGTGATAAGCAAAGGGGCGGGAAGCTTACCGGGCTCCTGCAGTTCGAGGGCCTCCTTGGCCTTGACCAGGTTCTCGCGGTCCTCCTTGAGGCGGCTGAACTTGGACTCGAAGATGGCCAGCTGGCTGGTGGCCTCCGAGGGCTTGAGGGATCCCTGGACGGGCTTGCTCTTCTCCCAGTCGGCGAGGAAGTCGGCGGTGCGGGCCTCGACGGCCCGGTCCTCGGCCACCACCTTCATCTGCAAGCTGGCCACCTGGGAGGAGATGGCCGTGTCCTTGCGGCGCATCATCTCGGTGAAGGCCGACCACTCGCCCTCCACGTTGTCCACGTGCAGCCACCAGTTGGGGAACTGGAAGCGCTGCCGCTCCAGGATGCGTTGGCCCTCCTTGTACAGCTGCAGCACAAAATTTTTTTTAAAAATTAACAAATAAGAAGCGGAGTGGAGAGGGCACAGTTTTACACAGTTAGGCGCAGTTCTTATCTCCAGCATAACCACATGAATGAACTCCTGGGACTGCGCAATGTAAGCATGCTTCTCATTATCTATGCTTCTGGGGGCCCTTCATCATTGAGTGGCGAAACAGCAAGGCTTCATTATCAACAGTATCCACCCCTTCTCCCAACATATAGTGAAATATGCATAGATTCTAAAAGGAAGGAACGATTACATAACACAACCCCAGGATGACTAACACATTCTATCCTATGACTTACCTCAACCTGTTGTTCCCAAGACTTCATCTTGCGCTTCAGCGACTGGACATAGGTGATGAAGGACACCGCGTCTGATGTGCTCGCTGTGTCGATGGACTGTTGCTCCAGCTCGCTTCGCGACTGCAGGAAACGGGACAGTGAGCAACATTTACGAGATCACTGCACAAAGGTCTTGCACAGAATTTGAACGGCGTTCAACCCGGCCAAACACTGCTTGCCTGTTGAGCATCTCTGGATTGCTGGAAGCCTAGATCCTGCCCAAGACCCCCGATACATGCATGACTTCCTACGACTAATACACACGAAATAACAGACATAGCCACGCTCAAAACCAGTACAACTTTGGCATGCAATGAGTGCCTTCAAGAGCTCACTGTGCAGAAAAATGGCACAAAATTTAAGGATACATTTTGAGCAATAAATGGCTACCATTGTCTAGCTATCTTGTTCTTTTGAATCTATGCCAGCAATCACTCATAAGCGAGAAAAGAGAGGCTGCGACAAGACAGGTAAGCAAAGCTCACCTTGGAGACAGTGGTGTGGAACTGGGCCATGTCGTTGCCAAGGAGCTGGCCGAACTTGCCAAGCACCTCTTTGTGCCATGAATCGTACTTCAAGGTCACCTTGGACTGCACCTGAAGTACCAGAAGCAGCACCAAGAATGAAGTCAAGAAAGCAGCAATGGAACACTGGAGAAATAGCTTCTGTAGCAAAGAGTATTGTGCAATGCTTTTGTGAGTGCACACATACCCAAAATGGGCACGAACGTTTGCTTCAAGCACAGTGTTGCTAGGTTAAATTTTATTTCGAAGTGAATTGTCACTGCTATTTATTAATTAACTGGCCAGTCAGTCACAATCTGCAACATTGTATGAATTGATTCTGGGCATTTGGAAATATCAATCTTGTTTCCAAGCTGTCTCCTGCATATCAGGCCCCTGCTCCCTACCAGACTTGCGATTTCATATCTGCTTTCACCCAATCCAACTTTACTCAGCCTAATGTTTTCTTTTAGTATCCTTATAAACTAAAAAGCCCTCAAATCAGAAAAAGAAGGAAAGTTATGCATTATCAGAACATTTGTCCTGTTAAACATATTACAATACCAAGAAGGCTACAATTCAAATGGACGGACGACAGACGGACGGACACAGACCTTGGCGTAGTCAATGATGATGGGTCCAAACTTCTTGCGTACATCACTTGTATCGAAGGTGGTGCGTGATTTCCTACAAAGTGTGAGGAAACAAAGACTCAAATGTTTCTGATCAATCTTACAAAAAATGCGTGCAAGTGCAAGAGAGAACTCGTGAAGAGCAGCGTTTCGCAATGACAGATGTCTCCGGAAGACCTCACAAACACGTGGAAGTCGCAGTAGAGCCTGAAGAACGGTCGATAGCTTTTATTACAGCTAACAAAGGATGGCTAATGTAACTCCTTGTCAGCATGAAGAGGAAATGTTTTTTTGACAGGCATTTGCTGCCTACAAAAAAAGGCTTAATTAAATATGTCAGTGCAGTGTCAAAAGCCCTCTTGAAAGATTCACTGTCCAGAAATGTAACCCAATGACGCATGCCGCCACACAGGGGAGAATAAGACTAGCATGATTTCAAGGTGAGCCATCTCACTAGGAAAAATGCAGTGTGCTATGGATGAATCTCAACACAACGAACACAGGTGTAACGAAATATTGGATGCTGTAACAAAGTAAATAAAATGTTTATGACTGACATCAGCGTTTAACAAATATATGCTTATAATGAACACTGGATATAATGAAGACACTTGCTGTGTTGGCTGAAACTGTTATATTGAGACTTGTCTGCACAGGCATTATTAAAAATGGCATTATCGCCTATAATGCAAAGCAGTGATACGATAGCTGCTGCAATATTACATGCAGTGTGTCTTGCCATTTTTCATTTTGTATCGCATGGAGTTAACATTCGGAGGAGTGCGGCAAAAAATCTGCTTTCAAGAAAAAATTTCTCCAATGCCGACTTTAGTCTATGTTGCCTTCCTTTGTCAAGGTGGCGCACCCGTCGGTTGCGGGCAAGCACGGCCTATTCTTGGTTCCCTTAGCTACCCTGCCTGCCCCAACCATGCATGGGTGCACGATCTTGCTCACTTGATTTCGACGAGGGTCCTCATCCACAGCCCGATGTCGTCGCCCAGGCGGGCGTACAGCATGTCCTGCTGCAGGTCCCACAGGGCCTGGTAGCGAAGCCATTCGCTCACGTAAACGTCTACCTGCTTGACGATGGCCTCGATGCAGCCATAGCATTTCTCCAGCACGTTGGTGCCATCCATCATCGTGCGCAGCAGGCCTCGATAGGTCTGGGTTGCCGGACGCTCCAGGCCAACCTGAGAGGGAGAGAAAGAAAAGGGTAGCCGCAAAGGCAGGATTAGAGAGAGAAATCAAACTGCATCCTGTATGTACTAAGTTTACACCACAAGAATAGAAGACAGTGATGGCAACCAACTTCGGCGTATACTAAAGTAATGCAATAACTCAAGCGGTGACAGCAATGTTTCTGTAACAGCAGCACTCGTAAATTGGGTACTTGCCTATAACATTGCTCATAATTGCAATGGTTTTGTTAAATTAAATCCAAACTTACGTAAAGATCTTTCCAAGAGGGAGTAGTGGTCGCATTTGTTTTTGGTCACTCGTGGAACCCTAAAATGCCATACACGAAAACGCTACAAGACAAACCTGGTGGTCCAGGCATCTCCAGTTCAGCATGTCATGCACAGAGCCACTCAGGAAAAAAAACGAGTGCCAGCCGTGCTTTATAGAACGTGCGTATCAGACGGGGAGGCCTTTTACATTTTTGAAGCCGCATGGTCAGATCCTCTGTCCATTAAAGAACAGCTTCAGGCAGTATGCTTCACTGCACGACTTTGTTCTCGTTGTTTCACCGCATTACAGGGCTGTGTTGAGGTGAAGCTTACTAAAGCAAATTTGCCATTAGGCTTATGCAGCACAAAGATGTAAGATACATATTTTTAGGCACACACCAAGCAAATTTTTTTTCCATGGCATGTAGTGCCCCGCCAGATTCAATGCCTTGTTATACAACATTTGCCAAAACAGTGCTGTTTTGTTCTGGTTACAACAAATGTCATTGTGGTGGCATTAGGAGAAGCACACTTGCAGGCGCGCAGCTGCGTTCAATATTTTGATTGCCGCAGTGAATGGGTGTTTGATATACGCACAGCACAGTGCTATACTTTTGCATGGGGTTTCCGAGAAAGTGTTAAAACTGTTCGATATGAAGTATGATTGAACATATCCAAGTTCAATGCATCGAGGCTCTACTGTAAATGCGTGCAAGTGCAAGGTGTTATCATTCAGTAGCTGGTATCTAAGCATAGGGTAGTCCTAAGCGTATGTTTTGGAGTCTGAATTAAGCCCCTGTAACAAATGGATAGCGAAACTGGAAACAAAATAGACTAGAGTAGTTTCGAACAAGTCAGAGTTTAATTTTATGAGCACTGTACCAAGGTAAACCCACAAGAAATGAAGACGTGACGGCAATGCCAAAAGGACTCGGGCAAGGACAAATTAATGTTTGTTTATGCAGCAACAGTGTGTCAGGTTTGAACATGACTAAGAAAAGTGAGAGACAGAGGACCATAAGGAGGATAACGTACTCATTTTTTTTTGGCTGTCTCTTTTGGCTGTTTTTTTTTGCCTGTCTGTTCCTTCCTACTGCGCCGTCACTGCTGGCGCTTCATCTATTGAAAGCTATGCACCAACTAGCCCCACAACGTGTTTTACTAACATACTCGTGTCTTCAGCACGGCAAGAGAAAAACACAGATAAGACAGGATGAAGGCTGTCTCCTTTTGGATGAGCACTTGTCCTGTCTCCCGTCTGTCAGTCTGTCTCGCGTGGTGCACACATGAATGCCCTAGCCAAACAGAGAGCTCTTCAAATAAGTGGAAGAATTCAGAAGAAAGAAAAAAAGTGCATGGACTGTTCTGTACAATCAATTTTACGGTAAGGCCAGTGACACCCGCATGCAAAACGAAAGCACGCACAAACCAATACGAAATATGTAATATGTAATACAAAAGAAAAAAAAAAAGGAGAGGCCCAACAACACTTGCTCACCTGGTACCGGGTGCTCTGGATGCGCGTCTGGGAGAGCACAATGTTCTGCCAGGCAAAGAGCTGCTGGAGCAGGCTGAAGCGGGACTCCTCCAGGCTGGGGCTCAGGTACATCACCTGGTTGGTGATCCGCACCTCGTGCACAAGCGTATGCACCTGGGGCTCCCCTCCCAGTGGGTGGTGCACCGCGACGCCCCCCTCCTTGTCGCCCGGTGTCGTGGCGTCCACATCCGTCTCGGCTGACCCGCCCTCCTTCTTGCCCTCCAGGGCCAGCGTCCAGGCCTGGATGCCGGCTTCCAATCGGCCCGCCAGCTTGGCCTCCACCTGCGCACGGAGACAAGCATCAGGTTTTACTGCTCCTATGTGAAGAGCGGAGCTTTCTCTGTGGAGCCGGGTGGGTTTTGAAGTTGTGGTCAGTTAATGCGGACTTTTCTGCGTCAATGGAGCTACTGCAAAGGTAACTTTTAAAGCAAAGCTTTGTTCATGCTGTCCAATGAGTTTAGATGCTGTAGTTGTCAGTGGCAGTTGGAATGTGGAGATGAGGTTCACAAAACTACACACAATTCCATTATGTGATTGGCCGTTGCTGCAGACATCACCTTCGATTGAAGCAGCACGTGTAAGGCAAGAAATATGCAAGCTGTGGCCATACACGAAACTCACTTGCATAAGAAAACTTACATGAATGTGAGACCCACGTTTCCAATCTGCTGCATGACCCTACTGGTGCCATAAAGGGTGGTCAGAAGATGGCCAAAAATTTGAAGGATTAGATGGTTGATTTGGACATGCAAACTTCAGCATGGGTTTTCATGTCCAATCTACCTAGAATGTCAGCTGTCATATTTACTACAGCTAAAATGAACAGAAGTGTAAGGTACCTAGAGGTGTCCAAAAACTATGTGCTTATCTTGCATCGCCAACAGAAGTCAACTATGGTGAAGCAAACTTTATTAGTGCACATTAAACACGATTAGGGATTTCTACAACACTTAAAATCAATATAGACGTCATTATTGTAAATAACTGCATCACCACTTCAATTGTTTGAACTCAGTTGGTTATTTGTTTTTTTGTCACAGAACCAGGATGTGGTCCATAGGGCCAACATTTAATGGTGACCAATTTTCTCGCTGTGATAATGTCACAGCATAATATTGCAATTAGCACGGTCAAGACGCCCAACCTTGGAGACGCTATCGATAACCATCAGCTCGGAGCAGGTTACTGGGTCAGCACTCACCTGCTCATCGAGCTTGTTGACCCAGTGGTGCAGGTTGGAGTACTGGTGCAGGCTCAGGTCGTCCACAGCCTTCTGGATCTTGTTGAGGATCTCGGCAAACGTGGAGGCGCTGTAGGGGCAGGTCTCGAGCGAGCGAACGTCAATGTCAATCTGTTCCTCAATGGCCATAAGATCGTCCACCTGCAAGCGCCCCGTCCAACATTGTGAAAAAAAAAACAAGCAAGAAAAAAGAAATAGCAATATAAAAAAAGAAAAAAAAAACACTGAATTTCAACCCCCTAAAAGAACACCCACAGTAGCTATGCACACACCAATCAGTTGACGACTACCCTACAGAAGAACCAGCTCAATTGCAGAGCAAAGGAGATGATGAGAAGACAAAGAACTGTCAGCTCTCACTTTTTTAAGAACCTTTGACGCCGGCATTAACTGTATAACCAGCAGTAGCTGTTCTCCCAATTGGATTCTGTAACAACTTGCTCTTATAACTCGCTGTACTACTTGTAGTCATGGCTTACTGCTGCGACTGCCTTGTTGTTATGGTAGCCTTATACACAGCTCTAAGCCCAGGTGGGAAAACATCTGCTAGGCTACTTTCACACTTGGGAAGTGGCAAGCGGGCAGAAAAGCCGAAGCGGGTGGAAAACACTTTCTACGCATGTCCAAGATGTTCACATTTGTTTCGCCACTGCAACGGAAACCACTGCTGCTTTTGCCCACATCCATCTAGTCTGCGTACGTTTCTTTGCGTGGTAGCGCTGTTCGTTGCGTTCATCACACTATTTGAAGCGGTATGTTCATTCATTGACCGATCAGTTATCAAAAGCTATAATTTCACACAACTGCGTGTGTCATCTAACTTTTATCTACCATGCAAGAGGAAGAAGACATAGTTTTGATACTTTCAGCCGATTGTTTTTCCTAAATATGGACAATGAACAACGGAAGATGTTAAATTTTACGGCCAGATGTTTAAGTGCTAGTGCAGCTTTCGGCGAAGCGAAACAGCTTTCCACTTCGCTGTGGCGAAAAAATATCAGTCCAAGACCAATCGGGCTCGCTTCCTTGCTTTCCGTCCGTTTCACTGCCTAGGCGGGCAGATTTTGTGAAGCTTTTGCCGCTTGCGCCTGCACCGACACCAAGTGTGAACATAGCCTTACTGATGAGAGATTTTGCTTCAACTCTTTTTTTTCTTTATGTGGCTCCAAACAGTTTGTGTATGTTGTTAGTGTTTCCTCATATCACTGCAGTATCGCACTGTTTACAAGACTGATGCACATTTTCACTTCCATTACAATTAGTTTTGGATTTAACTACCTTGAAGTCACCCTCGAGAGATCACTCTTACTGCAATGGCACTGCCTTTATAAGGCTAAGATAGTGCCAAGCTTTGCGATAACAGCAAAACGTATTAAGTTCAAACAAGTGCCTGAATCTAGTAGTTTATCGCCACTATTGATGCATTAGAATTGTTCCACTTGTTGCATGTACACTGAGACAACCTCAATATATATGGTCAAACCAATCACAGGAATTTGGTGGTATAGCCTACAGATGGAATGTGCACACTTTAAGACCTGAACAAATGCACAATGGCAGTCTCTAAAAATACGAGAGCAGCAGCAACCAACGCGCAAAAATGACGTCTGCGACAGAACAGTGCTTGCTTTTCGTTAGATTAAATCAAGGTTGCTAATGCTATAAAAAGTGTGCTAATTCGTACATGTTTTCCCCTGAAACTGCATGCAACAACTTTTGGGATGTTTTGCAGAAGCAATGCCTAGCAATTAGCGGCACAAAGCAAAGCTTCAGGAACACTTCTATTACGTAGCGTGATTACCCAAATTATTGTGCACCTTTTGACCGAGAAATTGGGTCCAAAAATAGCCTGCACATTACAATGGGATACGAAACCAAAACCGCGTTCACGGCACTGGCAAGAGCCTACCGTCAGCGCTGTCACACATAAGGTCATCACCGTCACGACATGGCAACAGAGCACGTTATTGCAAAAGTTGCCGTTGGCTCATTTTGTGCTCGACTATGATCCAAAGCGGTATTCCTGGCCAACAACTTTTGGAGGTACTATGTCACTATCACGAGATTTCACACGAATTGGCACTAACTGCTTCAGCGTAATCGGCTGCCAGCATATCTGTGACAAGCTCGCTATTTTTGCTACATGCGAACGCCGTCTGCTACATACTTCGACAAGTCCGGTGCTTGGTCTCCTGAAAGTGACAGCAATATCTCAAGTGATCGCTCTAGAGTACTGCCCCTGTGTGCTTGATATCGGTGGCCGATTAAGTGCAAATGGTGACGATGCGCCGTTTTCATAACGAAAGCTAATTAAAAAAAGAAATCCCATCTGTGAAGATAATTTCTGCACGTCTAATTTTTTTTTAAGTGCGAACGTCAAGGACATGCTGTGTTTTTCTTTTATGAATCGGCAGCACGTTACATTCAGGTGCACTTTTATTATCTTACTTTAACTAAGCCTGCAAAAACTGGGTGCGTGTTAGATTCAGGGGCACGTTGGAATCGGGCAAATACGGTATCTACATTCATTACTACTCTCCCCTCTGCTTCCTGTTACACCGCAGCGCAGCTTCGCTGCACTTCAAATCGACTTCAGCAAAATTTGCACCGAACTCCCACCCTTACTTTATTTACACTCGAATCGATGGTACAGGCGGCATGCGAGGGAAAAGTTATTCAGCAACTAAAGCGTTCGAACTAGACGGCCTAACAGCATGCAGTCAGGTGTACCTTCTCCTGGAAGTTGAAGACTGTCTCTGCAAGCTTTTGAACATACGGATCCAGTTTGTAGGATTCCCAGACCAGTCCAATGCCCTGTAACACAGAGAGCACAAATTCAAAACAACGCAGCTTGGGCAGAGGGAAGCACACCAACAAATGGGGTCATGAATTCAGCTCCCTCTGTTTCTTCCTCTATGATTCAAGAATTCACCTCCCTCTACTATCTTACTGAAGTTTTCTCTCCCGGATTATCGTCAATTCATGCGCAATCTCTAACCAACACTGTTGTCTTCCTGCTCCCTTCCACAATCATCAATTGCGCTCACTGAACTTTGCACTCAGTCGCTCACCTCGGCGATGAGGTTCTGCACTTCCCGCTTCTGGCCGGCGATCAGCAGGGTGATGGAGGGCCGTTCCTCCACCTGGGGGTTTTCACAGGGAAACGTCAAAAGTTGCCCGACCTCACAAGGTAGGGTCGGCACACTATGCTAACACTAAAATGCTACAGGAGACATGAAAAGAGTCTACGTGCAAGCTGGAAGACGGCAGCAAGAGGGTATTTACTTACTTGAGAAATTCCTATCTAATCAGAGAAAGGAAAGAAGGCAGCAGATAATAAGCAGCAGCAGCAACTGCAATGCGTCACAAAGGCCCAATGCAGCTCAGTTCAAAATCAAATCAAATCACGTAGCTTTATGTCCCATAGCAACACATGTGCTATGAGAGACTCCAAAGCACGGGTGTTTTTGGATTACGCCCCCATCAGAATGTGGCTACCACAACTGGGAATTGTACCTGCGACCTCATGCTGAGTCATACAGCTCAGTTAGTGTCTAGTAAAATTTCACCATCACAAGAAAACAACATGGCCCGAAAGCACACACTTACTAAAAAAAAAAAAAAAAACTGCGTAATGCGGAGAACATCACTGCCTTTAAGCAAGAAAAGGTGTAAGGTAAGCAAATGCACAAACCAGGAGCGAGCTTCACTGAATAACGTTAAGCAGAAGGTAGCACTGCCTCTTGACTCAAGAGGCTCTTATTAACAGAAGTTGGTGTGCATCAATAACAGTCCTTGGGCTAACCCAGCTAAAATTTTGTAACCAGTTGCTTCCAGTGTCAATTTATGGTACTGGGTAGAAACTCAAGCAGTTGCCTATCGACGAGAAGTGCCAATGGGTCACAGCGTCAGCTCCCCTCAATGGGCACCATTTCCCAGCACACAGGAAAGCCAAGGTTTGAGTCGAGGCACACTTGTGAACGCGAGGGCAAGTACAAGTTCTACAATTTCATTTTGCTTTACCATTGAACGTCCTGTTGCACTTGTCAGGGTATTTTAATCATCATTTGTGCGATTGCGATGAGGACGGTTTACACGTAAATGAGTCTCATTGAGATTCTCCTGCCCGGCTCAACAGAGCTACCGAAATAAGCACCCAACATCACAGAGACTGAACAGAAAGCTCACTAAAGCAGTACGTGCACAAAGGCACAAGTAACGCACCTTCTCGCAGGTGCGCTCATAGGTGCGCACGCTCTCAATGAGCGAGATGGCAAATGGGTAGAGCTGGTTGGCCTGGTGAGCCTTGTTGACAATGGCGAGAGGGACACGGAAGCCCATCCACTTGAGGTTGCGAACCTGCAGGGGGGAGGGACGAGGGAGGGAAAGATGAAATAGATTATTTACGGGGGTTGTCAACTTGGCCTGCGCGGGAACAAAGGAGGTAAAGGGTACGTCGCACTATGCAGGTCTTGCATTGGAAGCTCAACAATGTAAGCGTGATCCTTTTTTTTTTGACGTTCTGAACAAATCCAGGCTTTCTATTGGCCGTTTCCGGCAAACAGTACTGGCTTCTTTCAATTTGTCATCTGTCCACAGCCACCCACGCCAGAAATCATACCTATACTTAACTCAACGTTTTCCCTGTCGCATAATGCACGTGCCTGTCTTAGGTATAACAAATGCTAGAAGTTGCTTCCCTGTGCTCAATATTACGTTATCATACTTAGCACTTTACACTTGTTACACAGTTAAACTTCAATATATAAAGTCGGTAAAATTGGCATTACTTCGTTACATCAAGAATTTTCTTATATTAAAGTTCATCATATCAAGTTTTATATACATAGCTTCAATTAAACTTCGTATACACATTTGTACTGAGGGCATTACAGAAGGGAGTTATGTTATCCGTTTTTAAATTAATGTGTACAATGTTGTTCATTGAACTTTTTACTTTGTTTGTACTCTTACTAATGAATGCAACCAGCTGCCTTGGCACCTGAACATGGCCCAATAGTGAAACCGATAACAATGACCAGAATGACAACGATGACGAAAGCATTGTGACTGCCCACACTATGCACCTCGAACGATGATGGCACAATGATGGGATAACGATGACAGGAACAACAGTAATGACAAATGGCAATAACAAAGATGACAGCATAAGTGCAAGAGTCATGACAACTCCTACAATGTCAACAACAGGTGTGGCACCCCCAAGCCTGTCTAAGCTTAGGTCATGCATGCCATCACCAACAACAAAGTTTTCCAGTATTCTGAACCCCCTTCTCCTTCTGAAGAAAAAGATTTCTTTTTCTAAAGAAGAAGTTCCTTTTTATAATCCTGGAGTACAAGTTGCCTCTTTCCCATGGCATCAACCAGGTGGACAGAAGCACTAGTGGCAGCACTAGTGGCAGCAGTTGCGAGCGTGCACGAGGGAGCCTCTGGCATTCGTGCTAATAAGCATCTGCTATTCCCTACACAGATATCACAAGGAGCGCGGATCCGGCGATACTGCGTCCTGCGGTTTGCTTCTGCACATGGTCCAGAGGACTCGGGCCAGATCACCGACCTGAAGTTTGCTTCTGCGCATGGCCCAGCGGACTCGGGCTTGATCGCCAACCTCTGCGCAGTGAGGCACCGTCACTTCCGTCAGCGGCAGCACCGTCGACTTCTGAGCCTATATATACGCAACACGCCCAGATCATCGACACTAGTGGCAGCTAGATAAAATTTAGATTAAATCTAGATAAAATTTTTCACACTGTTTCGAATGAAAACAAGAACATGGTTATCATGGGGGACATAAACATCAATCTTCTGGATGAGAACTGCGCTTACAGCAGAGAATACATTAGCATCTGTCATGGATACGGTATCGAGTCATTGTTACAACTACCCACTAGGTGCATCTCTAACTCGACTACTCTCATCGATCATGCACTAACAAACCTGATTTATCCCCCTAAGGCTTTTATCGTACGAAGCAACATAACCGACCACTTTCCGATTGTGCTCTGTTTTCCACGTCTTAATCACGCCATTGAAACTCTGTACACTAAACCCAGGTTTGACAAAGAACATTTCATAGAGCTAGTTAACAGTTCAGATTGGTCGCGCGTAACATCATTAAATGACGCTGAAGCCTCTTATACTGAGTTATCTGGCACAATTAAAACTTGTATATCCTCAGCAACAACAATAGTTAAGTGCCGTAAACATTTTGCCTCCCCATCAAACCCTTGGCTTTCACCAGGATTGTTGAAGAGCATGCGCAGGAAAGAAAATCTGTATCGTAAATGCAAAAATAGACCATTTAACCAATCTCTTAAGTTTCGGTACAAGAAGTTTTGCGCCTTACTGACAAATCTACTAAAACAAGCAAAGAAAACTTACTATGAAAATGTAATAAATGAAACCGGGAACGATTCCCGGAAACAATGGCAGATACTTAATGCGTTTCTGAATAAGAATACTACTAGGAATAGAATAACGAAAATACAAGAAAAAGACTGCACACTTACAAACCCTGAAGATATTGCATGCGCATTCAGCAACTTTTTTGGTACTGTGCCTGATATCCCTGGGGGTAATGACACTCACATGCCACGCTTGACACAACAATCATTTTATCTCTTCCCAACTACACCCAGTGAAGTTCGAGCAACAATTATGAATCTTAAAAATTGCAGTCCTGGTTTAGATTCCATATGCTCGTATCATATCAAAGAAATTGTTGACAGCATATGTGAAGCTTGCAGTCACGTTGTCAATTTAATCTTTAAAACTGCCATTTTTCCTAGTGACTTGAAAAAGTCAAAAATAATTCCTGTGCACAAAAAAGGAGACGTCACCTTACTAGCAAACTACAGGCCCATATCCATCTTGCCGTGCTTCAGTAAAGTAATAGAAAAACTATTAGTACAGCGCCTATCTAATTACTTGGATAAGTTCCAATTATTAACACCAAGACAGTTTGGTTTTCGTGCTGGATATTCTACTAACCTAGCTTTAATCACCCTCACTGACAAGATCAAAGCGGAAATTGATGGGGGCAGATTCGTAGGATCTGTATTTATCGACTACTCGAAAGCATTCGATTCCATTAACCACAACATTCTCTTTACTAAACTCGGCGCATATGGCATAACAGGTCCATCTTTGGAACTACTGCCAAGCTATCTATACGACAGACAGCAACAGGTTTGCATTTCAGGAGTGCTGTCTGACACAAACATAATTAACACTGGCGTTCCACAGGGGTCCATACTCGGTCCCCTCTTATTTCTAATCTTCATTAATGATTTCCCAAACTGCCTAACTTCTACAGAATGTCTTTTGTACGCGGACGACACCACTATTTACGCCTCACATAACGACATCTTTACGCTAACTGAGCTTTTAAATGATGAACTAAATAATGTCAGTAGTTGGTGTAAAAAAAATAAATTGCTAATTAACCCTCAGAAAACAAAGTTTGTGGTTTTTAGTTCACACAGTAAACCTCGACATAACCTTCTACCACTGTACATAGCTTCTCACCCAATATTTCCATCTAATGAGTGCTCATTTTTAGGTGTTCAATTAGACTCCTTTCTAAAATTTAATTTGCATGTCAACTTCTTAAAAAAGAAAGCTGCCTATGGAATCAGAGTGCTTTTAAAGGCCAGACAGTACTTTCAAAAGCACACTCTCCTGACACTGTATTATGCCTTCATTTATAGCCACTTAAATTACTGCATCAGTTCTTGGGGTCTTACATATCGCTGTCATATAGCTCCCTTGCAGCACATCCAAAATAACGCTGTCCGTATCATCGCTTCAGCTCCTTATAACGCTCATGTTACCCCCATCTTCACTGAGTTACGTATCCTGACAATAAATAAAATTATCTGGTACAACCACAGCATCGTTATTTACCGCCTTCTTCATAACCCACAATTACATTATGTCATTGGCAGGAATAGTCTTGCTAATCCTAACACTACCAGGTTCTCTTTACAAAATAACCTTTTACTTCCAAAATCGCGTAGCAACTATGGCAAACTAACTGTTGGTTTTGCTAGTGTGAAAATGTGGAATAATTTACCTACTCACGTGAAATCCTCACCTACATTATCATCATACCAAAGTTCACTGAGAGCTTATATTAATACCCTGTAAACTGTATCTATTCTTTGAAGCATGTTTATGTTGCTTATTGATGTAATTTATTTTTTGTTGTGATGTGTTGCCATAGGTTATATTACTTTAACACTGTAGAAATTGTGTAATTCATTCTTTGTTTGTAACCGCAACTGACGCCTTTTTATTTATATATTATTATGTAACTAAGAACAAGAGGTCCCGCTGCAGTTTATAACTGTGGGACCTCTTTCTGTATAACTTCTACTGCATATATGTACCACCTATGAATGAAGCAATAAAACTTGAAACTTGAAACTTGAAACAAGCGCCACGGAGAAAGGAAACAAAATACGAGAAGCCCCGAGACCCTGCTTTTCTGAAGCCAGATGTGAAGCTACAGCCACTTTGGCAGGCCACCTTCCTTCTTTTTCCACCTTCGCTGTCCCACCTTTTCCCACAGGCCTATCGACTTGCTTTCTACAATGCAGCCAGGCTGGCCAGGCCCTGTCCTAGGCTTTGTTTCCTCCGTGGCGGACAAACACACACGCACACACTCACAGACGAAGACCGGCAGACAGAGATGGAAAACATTTCGTGTATAAAGGGGTCCCGCCACTCACCTCCTTTGCCAGGGTGATGATCTCGGGGAGGAAGTTGACCTTGAGGCGCAGAAGGTTGCCTGCGCGGGAGCGCTGGTTGTCTATGGCAAAGATGCGACCCGTGACGCCCAGCTGGCGCTGCTGCACCAGCCGGGACCACTCGTCAAAGATGGGCTGCGTCGAGAGCTTGGCGCGGAAGCTGTCCGCGTCGCTCTTAAGCTTCTGTCCCTCAACGTGGTTCTCCCAGCCCTTGCCCAGCACGTCCTCCACACGTTTCATGTACACTGACAGCTGGCGATCAATCTGCACAATCATTGGACCGGGCGAAGTTGACACTTTAAAGCATACGAGCATGACAGTGACAGTTTAGACATCAGCACAATTCTGGCTCAAACACCATTTGAAGTGTGCTTAGGAACTGGTGCGCTAAAACACGGCACTGGACGGCCATGTGATGACATGCACGAAGCACTTTAATTTCTACCCATTCACAAGTTGGTGAAGCCACAGTAACACCGCCTGCAGTTCTTTCCTGCGAACCATATTTTCGCATGCACCACAAATGGCAGAGTGAGGTTGTGCATTAAATAAATTCAGCCTTCAAATGGAGCTTCACAGCAGTGCACTCGACATTACAGGAACGCTGCACCATGCTTCAACAGTGTACAGCACAAAAAGTGGCGATAGCTAAGCCCACAAAAAAAAAAAAAAAGTCGCAGAGCTGTGCTTTGTGAAGAGCTCCCAGCTACAGTGCAGGGATGGTTTTATGAAGATTTGAATGTTCCACGCAATGTTAATCCGAATGAATTGCTACTTCCTGTCATGTGCATAAATGCATAGGCCGGCTTTCCCCACACACCCAGCTTGCCCTAACAAAGGTGGCCGAGCATCTGCTAGGGGCTTTATTGAAGCTGAGAGCCAAGTTTTGAAAGCTTTGACAAGACGAGGCACTGAGAGCAGCGGGGTTAGGTTAGGTCAAGTGTGAGAAGAGCACTTTGCAGGCTTTGTACATATCTATTGGGTTGCAGCCATGTGAAAGTTATGTGCATGAAAGTATGTTAAAGGGGCCCCGAACCACTTTTTATCGAAGTGGAGAAAGACATTTGAAGTGAAGATAGGCTATTTCAGAACCACTTTGCCGCAAAAAACGAGAAGAAAAGGGGTTAAGCGAGGGTCCCGATTTTATTAGTCATATCGTAAGAAGCCAACAAACATTGACACCAAGGACAACATAGGGGAAATTACTTGTGCTTAATAAATGAAATAAAAAAACGAAGAATTATTAGAAATTAAAGTGGATGAAAAAACAACTTGCCGCAGGTGGGAAACGAACCCACAACCTTCGCATTTCCCACCTGCGGCAAGTTGTTTTTTCATCCACTTTAATTTCCATTAATTCTTCGTTTCTTTATTTCATTTATTAAGCACAAGTAATTTCCCCTATGTTGTCCTTAGTGTCAATGTTTGTTGGCTTCTTATGATTTGCCGCAAAAAGTACTTCAATGCGTTCAGCAGAAGTGGACTTATTGGCAATCAAACATGGCCTTAGGTGTGCTCCCCTTCCTCCTCCAATGCCTTACACCGCGAAGGCTACGGCAGAGACGTAACGGTGGCGTGCAGTTCAAATTTGCGATTTGATGCCTATGCCGTGCTAAACGTAAGCCAAACGCAGCTGTCCTCAGAGAGCCGCATTGCGCTTAGCTACTGGACTCGTGGCAGCACCTCGCAGCGGAACGCGGTGTAGCCGAGCGCAGTGACCACATATTGGAGTGTGCTTTATGACGAAACAGAGCACACAGAAAAGAGCAAGGATCATGGGGTTTTTGAAATGAGAGCGTTTGAAAGAAAGGCGACTTCACGCTCCGCTAGCGAGCTCCACGGACCGCATACGACAGCAGAACTTGGCCGAGATTCACAACAGCGTGTGCTACCAGCGGACCAGATGGATAGTTATTTCGCCAAGCCCAAGGGTTGGTTCAGGGCCCCTTTAAGCTAGTAGTAATCGCACATTTGCAACACCGGCTTGATTCTGAGCGGCTCCCCAGCCCACCTGTTTGGCCCAGATGATGGATCCGGCGACGGGGGGCAGGTCCCGTTCCTTGCTCATGAGGCACGCCTTGCTCTGGGTGTACTGCACCTTGAACTTTTCGTGCAGGGCCTCGATGTCGTCCTTGACGCGTTGCATGAGTTGCGTCTGGTACTCACGAATGGCACCCCGAATGTGTGGCCGCACAAACAGTGCGTTGAAGCGCGAGAAGATGCGGAACATCTCGTTGGCATTCTTGGCCGTGCCCAGCTGATCCCGCAGCCGGCCGGTGATTCGGGCTTCCACTCGGTCGATGCGCTCCTCATACCTGGGTTAGGATATGCGAACAGTAAATGTAAGCCGTCATACATTTGCCATCTGAAGTTAAGGATGCAAAACAATTGCAAAAACAAACAAATATAACAAAGTAAGAAGAAAGAGCCTTAGCGAGAAGGTGAGATGCAGCAAGAAAATGTAGCTATAATCGTCAAACTATCACCTCTTGACAGCTGCATCCCAGGCTTCTGTTCCTTCCTTGGAAATGTCCAGGCCATCAACTTCCTTGACGTTCTCATATGCCAAGTTCACCTCCTGGGCGGAGAAACATCTTCAATGTACTTGTGCCCGCACGGCAAGAACATTTCCACTGAAGCAGGTACTGCTGCCGTTTTTACTCTACTCTAGCTCACACTTTGCTTTTAGAAAAACACAATCGACACTGAATTGCTCATTAAACGAAATTATAGGGTTTTACGTGCCAAAACCATGATCTGGTAATGAGGCACACCGTAGTAGGTGACTCCAGAAATTTGGACCACCTGAGGTTGTCTAATGCGCACATAAATCTAAGTGCCCACGTGTGTTTTCGCATTTTGCCCCCATCTAAATGCGGCCTGCCGTGGCCGGGATTCAATCCCGCGACCTTGTGCTTAGCAGCCCAACACCATAGCAACTAAGCAACCACAGCGGGTACATAACTGCACATGAGATGGACTACCGGAATAATGCTCCACTAGCCGTGGTGTAACCTCATGGGCACCAATGTTCGCTATCCGTGAAATGTTCTCTGCACGCTTGTGTTGCACTCGCATGCCATGAACACTGCGCCACTGTGCGCAACCGATCTATCGAATACAGGCATGGCACTGACATAGGTACTGCCGCATGCTCCCCACAAATAGCCTGTTGACAGGAACAGAGCATCTCACTTATAACAGATTACTACTTGTTGCTGGGCTAGCTGGTTCATACTACTCGGGGTGGAAGAGACTCGACAAGTAAGGAAACGACCGGACAGGAAAGAACATCTCAATTATGCAACATTTTTTTCTGCTAGTGCCCCAAATAGTTATCATTCTCAAAGTAGTGAGGATCGTCCATGGAACAATCACCGCAGTAGATGGGGGGACCTGAACATGTGACCAGCACATGGCTTAGAAAGCTAAATAACAGCACATTTTCTATGCGTGTACGTTGGGCACTTTTCAATGTAGTGGTTTTGCCATTGCCAGCACACGTGTAGACCTTACAGGGCAGACGAGGTGTTGCAGTCACCAACGACGTGACGACACTAGTTTTCAAAAACACGTACTGCACGCTCCAAAGCAAAGAGCTCTTGCCATTTGGTACAATCAAACCTCCATATAACAAATGCAGATATAATCAAACCTCGTTTTAGTGAAGTCACATCCCACACGAAAAGGTCTTCATTATTTTTGCTATTTCTTATTAAGCATACTGAAAAGATTTTGCGCCAAAAAACAACGCACACAAGAAAGACGGTGGTGGTGTCGTCGTCTTTCTTGTGTGTGTTGTTTTTTGGCGCAAAATCTTTTCAGTATGCAAGATCACCAACTAGCCCAGCAGTTAGCTCTTCTTATTAAGCATACATAATATTTAGCCAATTCTGAAGCACCCCTAAATCTTATGAGCACCCAATTTTCACTGGTTCCAAGTAAGAAAATAAGTGTGCACCTGAATGTAACGCGCCCCTGATTTATCAAAGAAAAATAAAGCACGACCCCCAATTCCACAATGAGGAAAATCAAGACGTGCAAAATTTATTTTCACCGAAGAAAAAAAAAACTTACTTTTAAAATGAACTTTCATAATAAAAGTGGCACGTCATTGCTCTTTGTGCTTCAGTGGCCACAGATATCAAGCACAAGATAAACCCACAATAACCTTCACAAGCACATGCTCTGTCACCATCTTGTAATGGCGATGACGCTGCGTCTGACAGCTGTTGCCAGCAGCATGGATATAGCTCTGGTTTCGCATCCCGATTAGCACATGAGCGATTTGTGAACCCATTTTCTTAAACAAGAAAGAAAAAAATTTACAATCTAGGGTTTTACGTGCCAAAACCACAATATGAGTATGAGGCACACAAAGAAACATAAGCTGCATGTTAGATTCAGGTAAACATGGTACTCTTTAAATGCCGATATTGGCAAGAAACACTTTATATTTACTTCGTTATATCCAATAATTTGTTTTAGCCGTCTGGTTTATTACAGGTTCAATTGGGTAAGAAATTATAGGATATGACAAAGTAATTCTACAATGTGGTTGGCCATGCTTCATTTCAATGAACATTCTACTGCCACAACAAAACGAAAGCGCAAGATCTGAGAAAATACAGTCAAATTCTGTTTTTTCGACTCTGATGGGACTGACAAAATTGATCAAATTATCCACGAGGTCAAGTTATATAAGATGCAAAAAAAAAACACCAAAATCACTCAAACACATAGCTGATTCACTTTGCAGTGTCTGATTGATTTTAACACTCCCCCGAATACAAAGTGAGCCCACCTTCTTAGTATCCAAAGCCGAAAAATGGTGTAAAAATGTCGCTGAAGCTCTTAAACAAGATATAAATCTAACACGCATCTGATTTCTTAGCAAGAAAAATGGGTAGAAGTCTAACATGTGTTGCAGCATGGCAGCTGGTTTCCTGAAGTCAGGCTTGCCACGCAGTTCTTTTTAATGTTGACTTTTAAACTCCACCAGCCCCACAGTCGGCAACCAAACATACTAATCCCATGTGATAGCCAGTTGTGTACTAACAACCATGCAAAGGGCACCTTCACATTTCTACTCTACTCACGAATCGTTAACCATGCGATGATCAGAGTATCATGCTTCCGTCTCCTTTGCAAGACCTAATCGTGATGGTTTTTTTTGCCGATATCAGCAGGCATACTTTTAACGAATATCGAATATAATGAAAGTACTTTCGCATTGAGCACGACTTCATTCCAATGTGGTTCGAGTGTACACTCCAGCCTCTCACCTCAATAGCACTGCTGTCGGCCGAGTCGAGCACAGCAGCCTCTGGCAGCTCTGGCTGGTCAGTGTCGGGCGTGGTGGTGGCGCTGCTCTGAACTGTGCGCGGCGCAGCAACGGGTCGCAGCACGCGCACAATGACAGTGCGCAGCTGCTCATGCTGGCGGCGGAACCTGTTCCAACGGAGAACGGCATTCCAGCAATCAGTGCAGCAAAAAATTTCCACTTAGAGGACGGAGCTAAAGTAGCGTCTCAAGTCATTCGTAAGCTGCTCCCAGATAACTGGTAGACGCAGTGCGTCACTGTCTAGAAGACAAGCATTCCCTGATACATATTAAACACAGAATGACTTTCCTTGCTCCGATCGCACACTGCACGGAGAAGAGGTAAACCAGGAAGCTCGTACAATTTCGTCCTTTAAACGATCATGGTGGGAAAAAAAAAAGAGAGAACTACATGTCTTCATATCCCACAGTTCTGGTGGCATTTTTTCCGACAATTCTTTTCCTGGCTTTTCTTTTTCATCCATCAACTGTGCAGCATCTCTCGATGAAAACATTGAGGAAGTCTGTCTTCACAAAAATTGAGGCTAAAGAAAGTTTCACAAGCACTATGGGAACCAAACAAGGGTTCTTGAACCATTAAGTTATTCTAGAAAATTTACCAAGGGCTATCTCAAAGAAAGCTCTAGGAAACGTGCGTTTTCATGAGCAGCAGCAGTTATGCAAAATATAATACGATACTGAAAGTAGAAATACCGAATCAAGGAAAATGCAATCAAGCAATCGGTAGTTCTTGACACAACATAAAGCAGGTTATAGTCAAGGGACATGATTAGCAAACGTGATGTTCACTCTTGGGTGAAATCCAAACACATGCATCACCAAGTGCATCGACTTTGTGTATCCTGTCAAAAAGTGCTTCTTTATTTTATTGCCTAAGTAATCAACCGGTCCAAATTAGCATAGTACAGGCTTCTATAGAACGACCTGACCCTTAAGTAGCAGCAAGAAATCCAAAGCGTTCGAATAGAAAATGACATTTCTTTTTATATGCACATCTGAATAGCAAATATTTTGCAGATTTGAAATTACATGACATGGGGGGAGGAAACTCCAACTTGTCTCAGAAATACACAAATGTAAAACCAGATGGCACTGGAAGAACCTTCTATCCATCTCTTGTGTCCACTGCCACACTGTATCAAAACTCTCGTCAAATGTTGCGCAACCCAACCTCTAATATGCTATACCAACACACCTAGTCGTCAACCTTGGCAAGTATCAAAACTATTGTCATAGCCGGTGAAATCAGAGTCGTTCATATGTGTGTGTAGCACAGAGACCAGTGCCTCCACCCTCAATGCTTTCATGCAGAAGCAAATTATCTTCGGAGCTTGACAACTCAAATCAAATGAAGGCCACGTTTTTGCGGCGGGCCCAGCAACAAGCGACTGGCAGCTGCCATTTTCAAAATCTCTACCTGACAAATGTAGACAGACAGTCTGTAGGTCCCCCCTAGCAGCTAAAGAGGTTTGTCACAGAACGACAAATTGGATTTCACAAGCCCAGCCCGTTGCTGCGCTCAAAGAACGGCAGAACACTTGGACAAGACGGACTCGTCCTTGGCACTTGTGACAAAAAAAAAAAAATGTAACCGAGTAAGGGTACCTTAAGGGTTAAAGATACAGACACGCACAAAACAAGCAGCAGACCACAGGCACAGACAACAGGGTGGCTGTGGGGCCCAAGCCCCCTCCAAATTTTTCCAGAGGGAGCACAGACTCCCCTTTCCTCCCAATGTGCCGTTACCCTAACCAGAACAAATTTTTCTTCAACTGCGAAGTTTTTCTTTCTAGGAACCAGTACGGGTTTCCTCTGTAGCCCTTAGTTACGTTTGGGCGATTGTCTCATTTTCCCTTTATCAATTACTTGTCTCCACCTTGCGGGTTTCCACACAACTATTACATTGTCATTACCAGACTTCTGTTACCCACATCATTTGAAGTTTCTTTTAAGTGGCCTCTAGCTTTTCACTTAAAATTTTACTGTGGCTAATAACTTACTGCATCACTGTTGGCGTGGACGTGCATGGCTTTTAATTCATACCTTCAAATTGTTTCTGCAAATCCTGACCAACAGGAGGACAAGTGCATTAAAAACACCAGCAGTGGCTACCCCATCCATATTATTTCACTTCAACATATATATATTTTTAATTTCCACTGTGAACACTATGCACAGTCAATATATTTAAATATATACACAGTACAATGTTTATTAGATTTCTTAAAGTGAAGGAGGTAGCCAACTAATAATTATTTCTAATGGCATGGACAGCTTATGCTTAGAGGATGAATATGTTGCTCTACATTCACCTCACTTCAAATTGCTTTGCGTGCTTTCTTTTGCCCTCGAAAAAAACCTGCAGACTTCAGTGACTCCTTCTGCAAAGTCTCTTATCAATGGCATGTGAAATGGATGTGAATGATATGTCTCATCATTGCGTCTCTTTACACTAAACAACGCTAAAACAACTCATGAAAAAAAAAAGCTCTTCAAAAAATTTAGAGCATTTACTAAGGATGGAATTAAACATCGCCACTTGCATGCAGAGGTCATGAACATCTCTATTTCACTCAGTAACTGAATGAGGCCAAGTGGGATTTACTTGAAATCAGAATCAACAGCAGTCATGCACAGCAGCACTTACACACGAACTCACAGTAAAAAAAAGAAAAATAGAGGCTGCAGTCTCGTTGGAAAGGCGAAGCATAATTAGCGATAGGGAAGTATAAGTTACACGAAGGAAGATTCTTACCGTATAAATTTGCGTAAGAGCCGCACGCATCTAAGGGCAACCGACATGCAGCAGACATTTTACTTATTTTGACGACAAAGATACCGACACCACGTTCACACAGTTACTGCGCACGTTACTCGGCACGGCCCAAATTTTCATTTTCAACCTCACGTGCACGCTGTCGAGGAACGCAAGTCGCCGCAAAATCTCCCGAGGGACACCTGCATCTCGGAAATGACTGTCAGAGTGACCGCGTTTCATTGGTGCTCGTACAGCTAGCGGTGATGAGCACGATAACTATGACGCTGACAAAGCAACGTGAACTAATATCTTTGACGGGAAGATAAATAATAAAAGATAGCACGCACTTGCGCATCTGCTCCATGCGGGCCTGCAGGCGCTTGTGGGCGGGTGTCACGCGCCACACGGTCTTGATGTGCTCGTCGCGCTTCTTCTTGACGATGTCACGCAGCAGCGACTGCAGCTTGTCGTACTCTTCGTCCCATGCGTTGAACACCTCCAGGCAGGCGCTCATCACCGACTCGAAGTGGTCGAAAGGTGCGTGCATCAGTCGCCGCGTGCCCAGCACCTGGAACAGGAAAGTCGGCGCGTGTTTCACTGTCCGGCAGGTTTGGCAGACGCAGCCCTCGAACGTTTTGGGCCACGAGACGATCCTCAATTACCTACACACTATATTTCCACACGTACAACCGAGCCCCGTGTATAAACCACATACACAATTAGAGGGAAAAAAAATTGATGTGCCTGTGATGTGTGCAAGTAACTGCCTACAATAGGAAAACCTTTATGTAAACAAGTCGGTACCACTTGTATACCCATTCATCCCCTTCATTCACTTTCATTTTTGCTTCCCATATAAGTTTTGCAGGTTTGTGGCAACTTAGAGAGGATTTGAAATCGCCAACCGGTTATATGGACACGCTCGATTACTGTACTTACATGAATATGATGTGCAATCTTTTTCCCAGGAAATGGGTTAGAAAATTGCACCTGCATTGCGAAGACAAAACTACAGCGTTTTTGAATAATTTGGGACCTGCCAGATAATTCAATCAATTTAATTGATCCTTTTAGGTTCGAATTGATGGAAGTCGACTGTATGTGAATTGTGCCTCTAGTTGGGGCAGCGCAGCAATGGCAGTTATGCTTCTACAGGTGGCTTCGTGGCAATAAAGTGTGCATTGCCATGAAGCCGATCTGAAGGCAATATATTTTCAAGTAACACAACTGCCTCCATGTAACACCCGGATCTAGACTGACCGCATTTTCACCCCATCCGCATAATCTAAACATACAATTCTCTCTTACTCAAGTTTTGATGCTGCTTATGAACAAGGAAATATGGTGATTAAACGCAACACTGACAACAACATCTGAAGACCCTCTTCATAGCCAGTGCTGTCCAACCAATATTAGCACTGATCGTGGTTTAAGTGAACACGCAGTGCCAGCTGCACGTGACGGGGCTTGTTTCTTGCGCATGTTTTCATCATGAGCACGTCTACGTTTTCCATGCCAATTAACTGTGTTTGTACACGCTGTTTGCAAAAAATTACCATGTCGCGATTAGTTTGGGCAAACTGCATGACAGGAAAGTTAGCTTTACATTATGAATAGACAAGCAAAGGGGAAAACTGCATCTCGTGAGTTGGGCGTGGCCATCCACGTGTCAACGTACAGCACCCATCACACTTAACGCAACAGGAGCGCAAGACGGAAGCACAAACACAAGAGAACTCCTTTGATTCAAGTTAACAGAGCACTCAGTGGACAGCACAAAACAGATTCTTCACCTTAAGCATCTGGGACATGAGGTCCCGTGAGATGGCCTCGACCAGGCGTAGCGCCCTCTGGATCGGGTACTTGGTAGAGCGGATCTTGCGCAGGTGCGAGAAGATGCCGTGCAGGGCAAGCCGTATGCGGTCAAGGTCGGTGGCTGCCAGAAGGTCATTGAGGGGGAAGTCTTTCATCAGGGGGTTGTAGTCGTTGACGGTGGCCAGCGCCTGCTTGAGGCCCGTGTCCGTGTCGAAGCTGACCGTGGCGTGGAAACGCTTGCCCTTCTTCAGCAGGTCCAGGGTGAGGGCCACCTCAAGGCTCTCGCGCTTCTCCTGGATGCGCAGCAGGGCCCGCTCCAGGTTGAGCCAGAAGCTGATCTCCTGCAGGGCCGTGCCGGACGACGGGTCCCGGTCCAGCTTGGTCACCTGTTGCACGATTGGGAAAAAGATGTATCGTAAAGAGCAACACAACAGGCATGATGGGGTTTCTAAAATGAACACTCACGAACTGAAAGAAGGAGAGAGAACACAAATGCACCAGTAGCGCAGAAGTAAGGAACACATTTTATCGAAAGCGAGACCGCAAATGGCCAAACAGGCTGGGTTAGTAGGTACCATATTCACTCAAATGTAGCGTGACTGCGATTGCAATGCGAGGGTCTGCTTTCCTGCCACGAGGAAGAAAAAATTAAGAATATGTACATAAAGGGAACCATGAATGTAATGTGAGATGAACGGAAGGAGAAATGATACCTTTATTACAGAAATCCCAATTCAGAAACAAGTTCTCTTTACTTATCGTCATCATTTGAGGTGGAGACATTCCTTGGGCGATATTCTTGGGCGATCCCTTTCGAAGATGGCTTCACATTTGTGAAATTTTTCATGACTGGGCAACAAAAGTGTCTCCAAACGTTTTTGGTGCTGTGAAAAGCTCGTTATCAGTGCCAAAAGCACTATCGTCTGTATACTTCGAGGCATTCGGTGCCGGGAGGAGCGGAGTCTCGCGAAAGCGAAACTATCTCCATAAGTGATCACAGGCAGTCACGTCATCTTCGAGCTTGTTTGAAATTGAGTACTTCTTAAGAGGCCACGCAATCACTTAATTCGGAGACCTTAGCAGGCCACTACAAGGTTCACAGAGCACAACACTTCCAACCAGCCTCGCATTTAGCCCTTTCAAGGTTTTTGCCGTACATGTACGGCGGAGGTTTTCTGTACCGCAAGGTCTTTGCCGTACGGGTACGGTTTCGACCCTCAGTTTGAAATTTCGCACTATAATGACGATACATGCTCACTGGGAAATGCTGCCACCTCTTAGGACTTGCAAGAAGCGTTTGAAATTTGTGATACCTTCTTGGGGAGATAAACAGAACTGAATTCTAGCTTCAGCCCGTCGCGCAGACTGCGGCAACACCCCTATTGCGGTTTCAGTTTCGCCGCGTGATCGCAACGGAGGCCCCTGAGACATCATTTTTCTCTTTGTCGGCACTCTCTTGCAGAGGCGTTGGAAGTTGATTTCTATTTCAAATAGCGCTGCTCTTAGCTTGTTTATCAGTGCCGCTCGCGAGGTATTCTCGCTGTCAGCGGCAATGCGCTTTTGCGGTTTCAGTTCCGCCGCGTGATCGCAACGAAGGCGCATGAAGCGTGATTTACTCTTTGACGGCACGCTCTTACAGGGGCAACGGAAGTTGATTTCTATCTCGATTTGCATAGCTTGTTTATCACCACCGCTCACGAGGTATTCTCGCTCTCTGCGGCAATGCGCTTATGCGAGAGGGTGCCTCAGACCTCTGCCCAAGGCAGCACAGCAGAGAAGATGTCATGTGTGCGCCAACACAACTCGTTGCTCCAAGAGGAGAACAGACATGCATTTTAGGTGTGCAGACTGCGATAAGGCACTGTGCGTAGAACCGTGTTTCAAGGAGTACCACACTCTGAAATACTATTGAACATTTTGCAGTTCTGAGTGATGCCGACACCAAAATACTGTTCCAAAAATTTGTTTACTATTTATTCCCAACTTTATACATTTTGTACATTCAAGATACACAATAAAGTAATTTGACCACCTGGGAAAGTTTTTTTCAAAATAATTCGACCCTCAAAGGGTTAAAGAGGGCCTCCCACTGGTCCTGCCATCCACAAATCGTTTACGTCAAGCTGCCGAGCCACGGCTGAGTTTCCCTCTTTCTCAGCCAAGAAAATTACTTGTCTCTCAAAGCGGGCATCATACTGAATGCGCTACATCACCATAACGTCACAAATAAGCAGAGCTGAAGTGCAAAAGACCATGGGGTACTGCAGCAGCATAACCGTAACACCCGTCACAAGTACAGCAAAAATGGCGTCGATTTTAGCGAAAAAATTCACCGATGATTACGATCCTTTTAAATGCGAAATTTGAGCACAGCTCCATACGTGTTTTCATTTCGTGACATATTGGCTGGCGCGGACAATCTGTCTAATGCGGCACATTGCAAATGGAGAGAAGTATGGCATGACTGCTTCACTAATCTGGAGACCACAAGAGCCAGCGCTTGGGTGACGCTTGGGTGACGCGTGGGTGCAATTTACAGCAGCAGCTGCCGACAGACCTCCCAGACGACACGCGCTACTCTGTTGTCATTTCGTAGCCATCGTTTCCACAATACATTTTTCTTCTCAGTTTTGCCATACCCTCATCCACTTTTCATCTCATGGTTATGGTGCACCCCCCTTTCTATTTTCCTCTTTGCATCTTTCATCCCTCACTGTGCTATGCGTTCGCTTTCATCTTTCGCTGCGCTCTAAAAACAACTTGACTTCGGTAGACTTGTCTACGAATTGGATCGAGACTTAAAGGTATGGGTTGCCAATGTAACATTAAAGCCCGCAGAATTAAGATATTTGTTTTAAAATTTCTAATTCTGCCATTATTCGATTGTAAGACAAGGGTTGAGTTCAAGCAAAAAAAATAATGAAAAAAGAAAAACTCGCATTACAATCAAGTAAATACGGTAGTACCACGTTGTGAAGCAAAGATGCTTAAGCATGAACATGCCACAACAAATAGCCATAATTTGGCCAGAATTTCATGCTAATCCAATTTTCATTATGCACAACACAAATGGGGGCACTCTCAGCTAATGAAGTAAATGGCTGTTCACATGTATTCTTTTTCACTAGAGCAACTTTATTTTTTCTTTTTCCCAAAGCAACTTTTGCAACTTCTGCAACTTCTGCAACTTCTATTACCTCTGCATGTACGCATTTCAGCTTTATGTCACTCATGTTCTACTAAAAGTTACCGCAATTCGCACTGTGAATCTTGCTTCCCCAGGGCAGAAAGCAACCAAGCCTTATGCACACAACCTATACTAATGCAATTTTAGCCACCTACAACAGAGACATGCACACACACGCACCTTCTGGATCTCTCGTATCCAGCGGTTGACTCCATTCTGTAACTGGTTAAGGAAGCTAGAGTCCTCAGTGCGATCCCCAAAGTCGGCAGCCGTGGCACGGCGCCCCTCCTCGGCACAGCGCTTGATGGTGGATGCGACCAGTGGGTGCACAGTCAGCGTGATCTCCGGAATGTCAATGTTTTGTTGTAGGTGCAGCAGGCCCATCTCCAGCTCTGCTATCTTCTTCTCCACGGTGGGGGCCATCTTGTCTCCATCCCTGTTTCACAAACCACGTAGGAGTGTCCGATAAGCCCATTCTTCAAACACTAAATTCTGTGCTGTACAAATGCTGCGCAACGCTTTGATTTCTCTCGAAATTTTTATGCATCATTCTCTAAGTGCCACACCAGGCATGCCAGATTGTTGACAAATATATGGCAGATGTCAGAGCATTGCTAACAAAAAGAATGCAATGAGTTCTGCATCCCTTTAGCTTTGGTTGCAAAATTGCAGATGAGCCCAGACAAAAGGAGAAAAAAAGGGAAGACGAGTAGTTATCAGGTTTAATGTTTGACCCTTCCACAGTATGTTATGAGGGCTGCCGTAGTGGAAGCTCAGGATCGCTCGCGACTACCTGGAGCTCTTTTGCACCTCTTTCATTCCACTTGCATTGGAATGTGGGTAACCAGGGCCAGGCATCAAACCCTCAATCTCGTGCTCTGCAGCAAAGCGTCCTAGCCACTGAAACAGCAGCGACCAACGAGCCCAGACAAGGCAAGATACAACCACACGAACCAGCACATTAAAGCCACAAGTGAAAGAGCGTAATGTTTCAGGAACACCTCCTATACTGAGTCTAGCTTAAGGAAGGAATCAGCATAAAATCCAGAATGGTTTTCATCAAACTAGGCCGCACCCAACTCCAATCCCAGGCCAGCTATTCACAACCACCTGACGGATGCCAGGCTGCTCACCTTTCAGCTCGTCCGGTCTCCTTGACGTAAGACTTGAAGTAAGGCGCCACCGCACTGCTGACGTACGAGTGGAGCGTCTCGTAAGGTGAGGCATCGTTCAGGTTCATCACCCGCAGCTGGGCGGCAACCTTCTTGTCGGCCTCAATGACCGCATACTTCTTGATGATTACCAAGCTGGAAAGAGGCGGAGAGATTCGGGAAGTCATTTACAGGTAGGAACTTTCAGAATGAAGCACAAAATTTACAAAGGATGATGACGTGTGGTGTTTAATGGCACAAGGATCTGATATGACAACTTTACAAAGGCTAATCACAATCACATCTGTGCCCGATGACCTTGAAAACAGATTATCTCTACCTAGTTAATTCACGTTTTGATTTTCAGTGTCTTTGAACGCTATTCGATTTAGCCAAATGTCAGGCATAGGAGAATTCATAATGTACAGCTGCAGCATACGTTCACAGAAGTTGTGGCTGCTTTGGCGGACCTTTTGCAATTTGCTTTTAAGTCAACCTAGATGTAAATCACGTGCAATTTTATAGAGGTATGTTTAGCGCTTTCGTAAGATAAAACAACACACTCAGTCACGCATAACGAACTGATTTTTGTACTTCAAGTTGCAAACTGTACTTTCTGTTGCACTTGTTTTTTTTAGAATCACAATTTTTGTTCTTTGCATGAACATTTCTCCGCAGGAATGGCTATTTATATTTTACTATGAATGTTTAATATTTGAGTCCTACAAAATGAAATTACAGTGAAATGTTGTAAGAAGATTTACAAAATGATTCGGTCACCGACTCTTCCTTCAGCTAAATAAAGCATATCCAACAAAAAGTTTGACATCTACTTTCTGTGAAAACTTGACGAACAAGAACTGCAATCAGCAATTTCATTTTTGTCAACATGGTGACTGCAATTGGCAGCTCCGACATCTCATGCAATGAACATCAGATTATCTTGTATTTTATATAACCTGCTACTGGCAATTGGCATTCTCCGATGTTTATACTAATGCAAGCAGGAAAAGATAAGCACAAGGAGCTCATGAAGTAAGGCATTATTTGTAAGTATACTGGTCCAAGAATTCATATCTCAAGCAATTCCTAAGTCCACAGAAATAGTATGTTAACCTCTACTCACCTGTTGATCTTGGGGTTTGTGAAGTGAACTTCACTGGATATCGTGTAGGTGACGGTCTCTTCCTCGACGTCCCCGCCACCCTCGCCCACGAGCTCCTCATCTGAGAAGGAAAGCAAGTCTGGCTATAAAATCATGTATCTTCTGTCCACTCCTGTTCCTTTTTTCTCGTTAAAGGAGTACTGACGCAACATTTCCGACATTTCTTTCTTTCATTCTTGCACTAAGTAATGTTTTGGACGTCAAAACCATAGAAAAAGTACTGGCAAGTCTCGAAGCACCTTAAATTTTTTACTAGCTAAAAGAGTTTCAGTTTCGCTTCCCAGACGGTTTGTATGTGTAGTGGTGTAGAAGGTGGTCATTAGGGAGCAGGACCATAGCATATTTTGGCACTCACACGATGGTCTGTTATGTTGCTCAATAAAGGTTGCTGTGGACCTAGTGGGTTCATACTGCTTAGGAAGAACGTCCTGCATAAAACAGACACGGAAAAGATGGTAGAGAAATGGACTAGCACTAGTCTGTGTCTACCCTCTCATTCACCACTCCCTCCCCCTGCATTACCTTCTTCCCAAGCGTTACGCTGCTACATAGAGCCTTGCAGTGAGCAGCAGCATAGCAGATGAGCGAACGAGCCAGAGCGAGTGCTAAGATGTCCTGCTCCCACGTGAACCCCTTGTCCATGCCAACACATACACTCCTCTCGGAAAACAACACCGAAACTGGTTTGTAGAAAAGCCAGTAAATTATTTTAAGTTGCTCCAAGGATTGCCAACACATGTTCTAGGATTCCGAGGTCAAGGACCTCCATCCAACAAAAAAGAAAATTAAGTCGAAAATCCCACATCAGTACTTCTCTAAAGTGCCACAGAACAGATCCAAAAAGCGCCAAGGCACAATAGCTCTTGTGACCGGAGCTGTATCAGGTACTGTCGCAAGCAATTTCCAGCAGCATGTGTCAACTCCTCCTCACACAACCTCCTCCTTCAGTTCTCCCTCTCCTCACTACAAGGCAGAAGGCTGCCCAAGAGTGGACGGGGGGCAACATCACTGGTAGTCCAGCTGCTTTGAGATACTAAATCAATCAATCGATCAATGAATAATACAGATTTTAAAGCACACATGTCAAGCTGCAACATTCTGTCCCTTTGCAAGGCAAAGATGCGAGCGAAGTGGCTGCAGCACTCGTCAGTATCCAATCGGCACCAGCATCTAAGCGTCACCTCATGCTGAATGATTACTACGTATATACCCCAATAGTGTTTCGGTGTCCGGTATTTGGGTAAATGCAAGCATCAGCAGTCTGGGCTCGGGGCGTTTTACCAGATGGGCGGAGGCGCAAATGTAAACAGCCTGCATGGTGCCGCCACCTGGTGGCTCAGAGCTCAACCAACCAGAACTAATACAGCAGTAACCAAGTGTGTGCTACTTTGCTTCTGGTTTGAATTTTTGGCCGCAACATAATTGTGAACACATTGTTTTTCTAAATATTTAAACTGTTTCACACTTGGTTACAGCAATATTAGCTCAGTTTGGCTGGTTAAGCCCTGCACCACTAGGTGGCTGGACCATGCAGACCGATAAGGCTGCTCACATATGTCTACGCTAAAGCTCCTTCACAGCAATGGAGGGGCTTTAATTTAAGCCTCCACCCATCCATCAAAACGCCCAGCTTTCCTGTGGTTACCGGAATACCAGACACACTCGGCGCTGCAACAGAATGCTCGCAATGCACTCTGCTTCGATAGCTCTTGCCTGGAATGAACTTCCAAGTGGCTGGCGGAGAGGTTGGAGAGGCCTCGCGCGCCGACTCCACGACAACCGGAAGTAGACGACATCACATCCTATCTTGACGCAGAGCCAGTAAAGGCGAAGCTTAGCTCCGATCACTCAGCGAACGAGTTGAGGAGAAAAAGCACGGCTATGGAGGAGAGTAACTTGTAATTGTCCGTAGCTTTCTTAGACATACACAAATTGTGGTGCAAATGTTTTACTGTAGCTACACCTTACGCATCTACAAAATTTGTCTGAACCATTTCAGGGACCGTTTGACATTAATGTGAGAAGACACAGGAACATTCAAAGTGCGAAGAGTCAAAAATTCATATCATCTATTATTTCTACACTGTCCTAGCAACCATACAGGCATTACACATAAGCACTAGCATCAGATTAGCCTCTAGAGATGTCACTGTGAAGCTCTTCCAAGCGAGCTGTGTGAGGACTTGGCCTTCATTAAGATTCAGTGCATTCGCAATTTGCTAACTGCCAATTTAGACACTAGTAACAGTTTCACATGCTGAATAAAAAAAAAAAAAGTTACTGACGCATACTATAACTTGCCGTCAATGAATGCAACAAACTGAGAAGTCTTAAAGTCGAACTTCCCAAATTGCCACACAAGTGCCAGTACTTAGACTTTTAAGTGAACATTTATTAGAGCCTCAGAATGAATAGACTGCATTTCATACAATGCACTGTGTATTGTAATGCATGTCCAGCTGCATTACAGTGCAACATGGACAATGGATCGGCTGAAATGCACAGAGGAGCCACATTGATCATTCGTTTCCAGAAATACTTTCGGACGGACACACACACGCACATTATATATATATATATATATATAGATATGTGTGTGTGTGTGTGTGTGTGTGTGTGTGTGTGTGTGTGTGCGTGCGTGCCTAAAATGCGTTTTTATTTTCCCATTTTCCGGCCAAGGACATGCCAACGAAAGAAAACAAATTCCTACGTGCTTTTTTACTATCGTCAAAAACATTTTATTCATTGTAGAAACGGGCAGTGCAGTCAGTGCCGATTACGTCCTTGAACGCAAATCGTAAAACTACCTGGCTTCACTGCAGTGCATCGCGAGTCTGAATTCATTGGGCACGACCAGGCCCAATGACAGGCCGAATGCAAAAATGTTAATGACCTCAAAGACTCGGACGCGCGCTTCCTCCCAGACACCGAAATCATCACAACGGCGGGAAACGGAAAAACAGCAAAAGAAGTCTTCATTCATTCGTCTCGGAATAACCGGTTCTGGGGCCCGGCATCGCCCCGACAGGCACGCCTACCCTGACCATGATCTTGGCGTGCCAGCAAAGAGACAAACGAAAAGAATGAATGAAAACTATCTGTATACGCGCCTAACAAGGTATCCAACACTCGAAGTGTTTCTTTCAAGAGCCGTACCACAGCCGAAACCCACGTCAACGAGTATGCGGCGCTGGCTCTCTTAGGCTTAGCCCCGCCTACGATTCGGGTAGCCACTTGCTCTCACCCTTGCTGGATGACCGCTGCACGAGAAGTGTCTTGACCTGAGGGTCAGCGATGAACTTGCGGAGGACTTCGAGGTTAGCCTTGTCGCTGAGAGCAGTCTCTAGAGACGGCTGAAGGACCTCATCTTCTTCGAGCAGCACTGGAACCACGCGACGGAGGTACTTGACGAGCGAGCCGACGTCGGCGAGCTCAACATCTTCGGTAGAGGCGACGGGCGGCGCCGTCCCTTCGGCGGTCTCTGCCGCCATGGTGCTGTGATTAGTCGCCGATGTGTTTCACGGCAACACCGCGAGCACGATCATAATACACACGACAGATGTGACGCCCACCGACTGCGTATCGGCAGTCGAGGGACTCATCTGCTGGGAAACGAGAACTGACGCGTTGATGCGTGGGATTTATAGACAGATAGTAGAAGCAGGGTAAAAGGGTAAATGCAAGGAGGCAAGAGTACGCAGTACTTGCAGCGCACCAGCGTACATTACTTATGGTAGTAACTCTACTCCCTCTACTGCACTCTACAAAGTTTAAAAAAAAAGAAATGTAATTTTTGCAGGAAACTTTATGCTGCACTCTACTTGTGGTGACCATGCACTGTGATGTAAAAGTGAAATAGATCACATTGCATGGCTCTAGCGTGGCCTTCAAGATCCTAAACCTAATAAATATTTAGAAGCAGCGTTAAAATAGAAAATGCTGACTGTAAAGGCATAAGACTGGCACTTGTGTCAAGGAGGTTAAGGAAAAACTTAAAGTTTTTCTTCAACCTCTTTGGCTTGTGTGGCAATTTTGAAAGTTCGACTTAATAACTTCTTTATCTTACTAAATGCGCTAATTTAATTTGTGCAGCAATCGACAGTATTATAAATGTGTGTTTGTGACAACAGCTTTTAATGTTTGTGAGACTTTCTCCTCATAAAGCGTATACAAACTGGCCCGGATTTCAACCCTTCTGCTTTCCACGCAAGTTCCGGTCTTGTCGGCTTTCACTTCCGGCTCTGCTTGCAACAGACGGTCGTTGTTCTATGCAGACAGTGCAGAAGTGCACATTAACGAACTGCGTTTGTCGCAGAGGCAAGGCATGTGCTGATGCTTATTTCGTATTGCGGACAGCCAGTCTTCTCCACGGAAAATGGTTGCCTGCTGCGCGGTGAAGTGCAGCAGTTCAAGTCAATCAGGGCACAAGATGTTCCGCGTGCCATGGGACCCTGCGCGCCGCAGGCAATGGGCAGTCGCTATCCGCCGCCAGACTGCGGATGGAAATCTCTTCATACCCAGTGATCACAACAGGCTGTGCTCTGTCCACTTTGTGAAGGGTGCGTGTCGCGCATAAACACATTTAGGTGCCCCATGTCTCATGGATACTTCCTATGTCTTCAATGCAGGAGCGCCGAGCTATGATCCTGATGACATTGACTACGTACCGCGGCTGTTTTTCCACGACGATGCCAGCAGAGAGCGATCACGCCGCGTTAAAAGCAGGTCTGCACACTTCGAGTTTTGCTACTAGTTTACGTCTGTTTCGTACTCTTGGCAAGATGCGTTGTGTGCATTTTTTATCGTTGGCGCCATCTCTGTGAAGGTATGGTCCTTCCCGCAAGATGGCTCCACAGCACTCACGGAGACTTGCCTGCGCGAAGAAAACTTGATAATCAACTTTCATGCACTTTGTGGCATCATGTCCCACATGCAATAATCATAACCTGTTGTGCGTGCGTTTTCTTTGTTTAAATTTTTACGTTTGCTTGTCAAGAACGGTGTCACGGTGACAGGCGCATCCCGCCTTGCATGCATGCCGTTCGTGATCTGGAACTTCATTGAAATTACCAGGCGTGCAACGTCAAGAATTAGATGACGATAATTGTTTGTGGGCAAAATAAGCCCCAAGTGTTGCACATTTTTCTTCTAGAGTTCACACGCTCCACATGCACTCTTATACCCGTGTCACACGGGCGTTTGGAAGGCCTTCCAACCGATAGTCAGTTGACTCAAAGGTCAAATTCGAGCTGCCACACGGGCCGTTTCGAAGGCCGTCGAGTCAATAGTCTATCGAGTCAACGGAGCACGTTACAACTCTATCGAAATCTCGACGGCCTTTGAGCAACGGAAGCGGAAACAGCGCGTACATGCCCTCTCATTCACAGTGTGCTCATACTCACGTTTAGAAAAAAACATCAAACCAAAATGCTCTAAAAATACTATATATGAGTGTTATCAATTATTCAATAATGTATTTTTGCCACTTGACATGTGCGAACACACAGCAAAACGGCGGCCTCATTGAGCGGCGCAAGCGTTGCCGCAGTTTCGCTACTCAACAACTTGAAAACTAAACACATGTGTATGGCGATGTATAAACAAATATTTGTGTATAAACAAACAAAAGAAATTATAGGAATTTTAAGAGGTTTTAATGTTGTTTAACTTTTCGTGACATGAAAACGAAAATAAAGATCCGCAGCACCACACGATTTTGCGAGAAACACCTGAACCGCTCAACGGCCTTTCAAAAGTGCCGTGTAGCAGCGCGACAACTCCTTTGAGTCGATAGAGTTGTGGCGTTTCGAAGGCCGTCGACTGGAAGGCCTTCCAAATGTGCCCGTGTGACACAGGTATTAAAGGGACCCTGAAACGATTTTGGCGATTTTCTACAAACGTACTGAGTCGTTAGAGTAGGTCCTTCTGATCATTAACTGACACATCTAAGTGCTCTGCGTAAAGCGTGTAATTTATTATAAGGTTTTAAAAATGCACATCGCTGTCGATCGCAGCGCACTGCTCGGCGGAATTTTAAGCCGCCCCTACCCATATGATGCAAATAACCCATATGACGTCACATGGGCGAGCTATCTGATTGGCTGACCAGGGCGCGTAGTCGATAATTTTTCCAACTTTATGGTGAACAAATGATGCTCGTAATAGTTGGAATGTTAGTTAGTTTGTTTTTGTAAAAAGAAAATAACTTAAAGAGAATACACAAGAATAGTTTTTTAGTACACTTGAGCACTTCCGGCACACAGCAAGTGCCGTCTGCTTGTGTTACAACGTGCGCAGTCTTTGACGAGAGCTCCGCCGTCAGTGTCGATCAGTCTTTTCGTGAGCACGATGAATCACCCTTGTTGCGTTGTGGGCTGCAGACGTAGCGACTGGAAAAATGTGAAGTTGCGAAATCGTGTCTCTCTGCAAGGCAGCATACGAGCGAACTGGCTGCTGCACATCGGACTGCGGCTATCCGATAGGCGCCAGGATTTGCGCGTTTGTGGCCGTCACTTTACAGCGGAAGATTACTAACGCAATAGCGTTTCGCAAGACCGGTATTAGGGCAAACACAAGCGCAAGGGGACAGGGTCTGGCCGCTTGACTGTGCCGGGATGAGCCATGAGATGAGCAGAAAGGTAAATGTGAATGGTCTGCACGGTGCAGCCACCTGGTGGCACAGAGCTCAACCATACACAGTAGCAGCAACGAAGTGCATTCTTCTTTGCTGCTGGTGTGTATTTTTCGCAGGAGTGTAATCATCAACAGGTTGTTCTTATAAATGTTTAAAATGTTTTACACTTGGTTAGAGCAATATTAGCGCTTCGTTTGACTGGTTAAGCGCTGCGCCAACATGTGTCGACCGTGCAGACCGATCAGGCTGCTCACGTACGTCTACTCTGAAGTTCCTTCATCAGCTTGAGTTTATGCCTCCAGTCATTTGCCGAAATGACCAGCTTGCCTGTGGTTACCGGAATACCGGCCACCTTCGGCGCTACGACAGAATGCTCGCAACGCACGCTGCTTCGATGGCTCTCGGTCGACGGCCAAGCGGCCAGCGGAGAGGTCTCGCGCGGGAGGAGGCGTGCTCCAACAACCGGAAGTGGACGATGTGACGTCGCATCGTGACGCAGGAACAGTGAAGGCGGAGCTTAGCGCCGCTCGCTTGGCGAGCGAGTTGAGGAGGAAAGGCATGGCTAGGGAGGAGGGTAACTTCTAATCGCTTGTAACTCCATTAATACGTAACGCTTCACTTAAATTGTGGTGCGAATGTTCTACTTAAGCTGTACCCTATGCGCCTACAAAATTTGTCCGAACCGTTTCAGGGGCCCTTTAAACAAATTTACACCCTTTGGAGTGCCCCTTCTGCCACACAACGATAATCGTCATCTGCATTGATGCGCTTCCTTTCTTTAACGCTGCGAGCCCGGTACTTTCCAGTAACGAACGGCACGCGCGTTATCAGCGTGATAGCATTGCCGACAGGAAATGTTATCATGCTGATAACGCGCGTGCCGTTCGTTACTGGAAAGTACCGGGCTCGCAGCGTTAACTCTAAGAACAGTTTACAGCCTCTGGAGTGCCCCTTCTGCCACACAACAATAATCGTTATCTGCCTTGATGCGTTTTCTTTCTTTAACGCTGCGAGCCCGGTACTTTCCAGTAATGAACGGGATGCGCGTTATCAGCATGATAGCATTCCCGACAGGATAGTAGTGGGCGCGGCGTTTTCAAAAAGGGAAACGCATCAAGGCGCTACTATATATATAGTAGCGACGCCTGGTGGCGGCGCGCGAAACGTTAACTGGGTAGTATTGAGCCCTGGCTGTGGTGAAGCTCGTTTCTAGCCCGAGTTTTGCGTCTTTTCACACTTTTTTTCAGCCCTGTTGTGAGTACGAAAAGGCTCGTCACTTCTCACAGACCGCACTGCGAGCTAGCCGCAGCCTATAGTTTAACGAAAACGAACTCTCCGTGAGACGTTATGCTGGAAGCAGAAGGAATCGGCGACGACGTTCCGGAGAGACCTAGCTCAGCCTCGAAAAGCGTCACCGTCGTTACTGCTGCGTCGGGGGCTGCCATGAACAAGAAGACCTGAATCCCAACATCAGATTCTGCCGTTTTCCTTCAAGGCCTCACGAAGCAGAGCGTCGGGCGCCCTGGATAGCTGCAGTTCGTCGCGCTGGGTAAGCGAAACTTCGCACCACGCTGACTGCTTCGCCTGTCTTGAAGCTTGCTTGATTATCTGTGTTCTAAAATTCGGTCTTTTGCACCTCGACGGCAGACCGCCATAGCAGCAGGCATGGCTGGTGATTCACGATTCGAGACCCTGCCACAGCGACAATTAACAATTCGACTGGTGCGAAGTGACCAGGTGTGTGCAAATGACCACAAATGGTCGGACTGATTCGGTGACAATTCACTACCTCACTACGAGCAGCACAAGTTAGAGAGTTAAATGTGCTCATCCTTGACCTTAAGCCAGCACATTGAGGCAGCGCAGCAAGGTAGTATTGATTGCAGCACATCAGTGTTCGAGCGCTGTCATTAAAAGCTACATCAAGCGAGCAGCGCGCGGGCTCGCGCTGCAGCGCGATTCGCACGTACGTTACTGCGAGCTCATATGCATTGCATCAGTTATTTATCAGTTCCTAAATTGAGACAGATGGCCGCTACTACAGTGCACGCATAACTACTTCTCTAGCGGCATGCAGTCAACAAAGATTGCAGGAGGCCCGCCATTTCGCGGCATGTCGAAAGACCGCTGCCGTTGCGGCGCGTACGATCATGCGCTCGAGCAGTTCATACATCGCGCCATGCTGAAAGACCGTTGCCGTCACGGCACGTACCGTCGTGCGCTCGAGCAGTTTTGTATACATGATGTCTGCTTATCGCTGCTGTGAATTCATTTATAGCGAGCTTTTCCTCGCATTTGTGCATCTGAATCTAGCAGCGTGCAAACCTTACCTGAAGTTGAAATTCATACGCGACTCGCTTCACTTGCGATTGACACTGTGCTAAAACTTCGCCGCTTATTTCTTGAACGGCGTACACGTATTCAGCGTTGCATAATTTCTTGCCTTTACGCAGCGTGCCACCCCTGAAAAAATCTTTGGCGCCCGATATGCGCTGCAAGCCATGGTACAACAAAACCGAAAGCGGCGGGTCCATATTGTAAACGTGCTATCCGAAGCAGACGACCGATCTTGGTACTACCCAGTTCAGGACAGAGGGCGCTTTTTAGCACCATTTTCGCAGCGCCCCCTGGGCAATGCAAGAGCCCCATCGGTGTGTGGCGTGGTGTTATCACGATGGCACCAAGCAGGAGATGCCACTACAGTGCCGCTTTCAAGCTAAAAGTTGTGATAGCTGCAGAGGTATCGTCAAACCTTCAAGCCGGGCGGGACTTCGGCATCGACGAGAAAAACGTCCGTCGTTGGAGGGCACAATGACAGCAGCTTTTTGCGTATGCCGCAACGAGCATGGCATTTAGCGGACCAAAGAAAGGCTGTCACCACAAAGTGGATACAGTTTTGGCTGATTTTGTTTGGACGCAGAGAGCAGCTGCCCTTCCAGTGACAACAGAAGTGCTCTAAGCGAAAGCTAAGGAACTTTCGAGGGAGCAAGACCCAACGCCAAAGGATTTCAAAGCCAGCCGGAGCTGGCTTCACAAATTCATGAAGCGCTTTGGCTTCAGCCTCCGACGTCACACTTCAATCACCCAGGAGCTGCCTAGTGATTTCGAAGAAAAGCTGATAGCTTTTCAACCCTACGTGCTGCGAAAGAGAGAAGCGGCAGGCTACAGCCTTGGGCAAATCGTCAATGCAAACCAGACGGCTGTGTATTTTGATATAGTGCACTGTTTGAAGGTGACAGTGACAAGGAACACAGCGACAATGACGTTGAATGAGCTCTGCACGTTCAGATTCAATAAATGCTGTTTGCATTTTGTGAACGCTGCCCTCGCTTTTTTGTTCGGCCTACATTCGAGGTAATATATCTATATTTTTTTGTTGGCTTTGGACTTTAGGAGGTCGGCTTAGAATCGGGGTCAGCCTAGATTCAAATAAATACGGCTTTGTGGCACCTGCTCGAACTTCTGCTTCTGCATTCTTGGTTTTTCTTTAAACTTGTGTTTGTTGGCTACAAGCTGTCTTTTCAACCACCTTCGAATGTGGCACTGTACCATCAAGGTAACAGAGAAGTGATTTTAGATGAATAGCTGATGGACAACGCATAGTACATGTCATAACAGGAATGGTAGCTCCACTTGTGCCTTGTACTAACGTGAAACAAATGGGTCAGGTAGTTGTGATGTTCCTTGTGAGAGTATAAATTAAACCTAATTTATATCAGAATGTACCACCTTTAAGAGTATGTTTTTTTTGTATGAGCGAAAAAAGAAAGTAATAGTAAGCCGATAAATTACTATAATGTAAGACAACTAAATTTGTGAAAACATGAATCCCAGACTTCAATGTTTCAGTAATTAGCCTGCAACTTTTGAACAGCAGAAGGTGGTTTGTACATGCCCTGGGACAAAGACAGTCCACAGAAGTGTGCTTAGGGGTTTGAAGTAGAGAAATGACAAACCCAAAGATAATAAATGATGGCTGATAATTAATGAATGAGTGGTGCCAAAACCGCTTTCTGGTTATGAGGCACACCGTAGTGGAGGACTTCAGAAATTTGGACCACCTGGAGTTCTTTGATGTGCACCTAAATCTAAGTGCACGGTGTTTTCGCATTTTGCCCTCACCGAAATGTGGCCGCCGTGGCTGGAATTCGATTCTGCTAAAATTTTAATTGCACATGGCATTTTTGGGGCAAATTGCTACTTCAAGTGTATTTCAATTGGTATTTCAAGAGTGATGATTATTGTTTGAAGACAAAAGCTCCAAAAGGTGTAAAGTATCTTTTAAAGTGTGTAGTATTGGGTGTAGCACTACATTCCACACTGTACAGTTTCTTCTTAGTTTAATATATATTTTTACAATGTAATATTCAAACACCACTACATTCTGAAGATGTCTCCAAATGTGCCTTTGAGGACATAGTGGCATCATGTGATGTGCTGAAGTGATCATCAAAGTGCCCTAATCATGCCTAACCTTTGGCAAATGAACATCATGAGGAAAGCCTCAGTTCTAGCTCATCAAAAATGGAATGCACATTGTACTGAATGACACGCTTGTCATTTGCATAGAGCTATGGAATGTGCAATAATGTCATCACCACTCACTTTTGTTGCTAGATACTTCATGGATTCCTCACTTTTAGCCTGCTCGGTCATATGCTGGTTGATATAACATTAACCACATTCTGCATGACTTACCTCTATGATTTACTGTCAGTTCGATGCCCTCACAGTGAACACCAAAAGCTTTTTTTTTAAAAAGCAGCATCACTGCACAGTCATGAAGTAGGCTCGGCTACCAAATTTCAGCCTTATCTGATTCTATATGTAGATCTGGCAGCTCTTGAAAACATTCACATCTTCTGTTTCAGCATGCTTAACTCCGAGCTACCGACTTTAGCAGCACAAATATTGGCAGTAAACTCATTTCTTTGGCCATATGCTGAAGTATTTGAAGCAAAAAGTGACTGCAGCGCAATACTCAAACCCTGAAATTGTCATGTGAGGGACGTTATGCAAACATATCCCCAAGTAAATCGCGCACAAACGCTGTGCTTTCCCTCATCCAGAAGTCTCGGGCACGGTGCACCCAGTACCTAACCTACACAGGATGTTTATGGGAGGATGAATATGTCCGGACATATTAAGAATTGGTGTCATCTGCACACACACACACACACACACACACACACACACACACACACACACACACACACACGGTTGTATTGATTATTGAGCCTTATTTCCTTATTTGAGCTTTAGTCAGTGCAAATAAAATTCTGCTTGCTGGTGCAATCACTCATTTGCAGCATTAGTTGCCCCCAGAACACTCCCAAATTGCTCTATATTTAGGTGTTTTTTTGAGGTTGGATATAGCCAGAAGTAGCCAGGTCAGGTGAATAGGGCGGATGAGGCATCACTTGAAAGACTAAGAAGGTCTGTTTTGCCATCGTTTCACTGGTAGTGTCTGACAAGGCACTGTCACATAACAGCCTTTGGAGAGCTTTCTCAACATTTTTTTCTTAATGTTTTGCCTCGACTTAGTGAAGTACAGTAATACCCTGCATAGAACGTTGCACCTTGTTGGAGGTGGTCCACCAGCAGAACTCCCTTTTTATCCCCTCCAAAAAACTGTCGCCATTTGCTTCAGCCTCGAGCTTGGCACGCTGAACTTCTTTGGCCTGGAGGAACCACTGTGCCCCTATTCCCTAGACTGTTCCTTTTTTCCCAGGATCGTAACAGTAGGTCGATGGCTCATCACCAGTTTGTCTGGGAAATCTCACACATTTTTGGCACAACGTTCCAAAGCAGCCATAGATGGCTCCACATATTATCTCTTTTGTTCAGTTGTCAAAAGCTTTGGAATTTACTTTGCTGCAACCTTTCTCACTTCCAAGTCATCGTGGATAATAGTAACTCTCTCACACTATATTCTTGCCCAGACATGTAGCAGTACTTATGCTGATATTCCATGGTCTTTCACGATCATGTCATGCAGTGGTGTAGCCAGGCGGTGACACACTTAATATGTGCCACCCCCCCCCCCACCCTCCCTTTACCTCTTGAAATTTCTGTGTTAGTATGCAGCCTCTCCAGTCCCCCTCCCTTCCCCTCATGCATGTATGTTCCCTCCCCTCCCCCAGCCCTTTAAAAAATGTCTGGCTACACCACTGATTTTATGGGTGGCTTTCATGTTTGTAGGTGCAGAGAAAGAAACGGGCCTTCCATGGGGTTTCTCACTTTGAACACCAAAATGACCATTTTAAAATTGGCAAGCCAACATTTAATGGCAGCATATGAAGGGCCACTGTTGTGCAATGGTTGCGACATTTCATCAAGGGTCTGCTTCACATGTTTCCCTTCGAGAAACAACAAACTTGATTATGGTCCTGTGCTCCTCCACATTGCACTTTTCTGGATGTGCTGTTAGACTGAACTTTGGACCTGAAAAGGAAAAGTAATATGAAAATAGAAGTGGCTAAATTTTGCACTATTGAATATAGACCAATTCGCCAGTGCACTCCGCAACCTACAGCAACCTAGCTAAATTTTGCTGGGTAAAGCTGAATACTTATCGGCGCCACCTCGCATGTGCCACACCCTTATATCCCATGTATATGTTCCTGCAGTATCACTTTACATTCGTGCTGCATTTGTTGCTGACTCGCCTGGAATGGTGCTCAGTCAGAAGGAAGCACATCTAAGAGCAGCCGAATTAAAAAGGGCCCTGTGTGTTGGTTGCTCGTGACAATATATTGTCACGAGATGTCACATAGAGATGACCTCTTGTGATGACCATATACATATGTGTATGGGGAACACTTGTGATGCCATGCAGTAAAGCTAAAGGTAGAAGACTGCTAGAAGACAAAGTGCTTGAAGTTGGCTTTGTTCTTATCTTTCCCTTTCAGTCATGCACGCTACGCAGGTGTTGCTGCAAAGCGAATTCTTTGCGCACAAAGTTTGCTGCAGCTTTCACAAGTGCCTGCTGGAGACAGCACAGAGGATGCAGCGAGACCTTCAACGGAATCGTCAAAATCGCTGTCAAGTTCACCCTGTGAGTTGGCCAAATTAACAGTTCGTATGCCCGTTCCGTAGCTGCAGGCAAGTTTGGCGCACTATTTCTAAGAATATTCCCCTGTATACCATCACAACATGGAGAAAATGTCTATTTATTTATTATGTATAAGGCGTTATGCAGACAAAGCAAGAGCCAAGATGGGGCAGAAGCTTGTATGGCTCCTAAATTTAAAGCTCCATCCGCGTCTCAGGAAGCCAACAAACATTCTTTGTCGTCGTCAATCACATGACAATACTTCACTTTTGCCAGTCATGGCTGTGAGTGGAGCATCCTCTCTGTTTGCGCACTGTGAGATAGCTAAACAAATTTTAAGTAAGTGCAGGGCATAATTGCGTCTGCATGTGATGACTAATGCAGCAGATGAATGGGCTGACACCGCGCTGTCAGCACCTGTTACACGTGCAGAATTATCCTGTAGGGCACTTGTCTCGGCAGTGCTCGTACCGTGTTTCCCAAAGCGCCAAGAATCTGATGCCAAGGCTGACTGCAATGAAATTTTTGGCCGTGTAAAGAGTCTATAGTTTCACACATTGTAAATATGAAGCAGCCTTTATGCAAAACTTGGCACTAGAAATACGACTGTAGATGTTGGAAAAGTCTTGCAAGAGCACGCATTTGTGATGCTAAAATTGAAAAAAAAAAAAGACCATTACTGCTTGGCGTAAGTGACGTGTGACTGAGATTGTGCGACTCATCAGCATGGCCTCTGACATTGGGGGATGCCTCTAGCACGCTGGAAAAGTTTTGAGCCGGCATGCTGGGACTTTTGTCATAACCACTAATTGCCAAGCACATATGTTGTCTCTGTTTTTGAAGGCCAATAGTAAGAAAATGAGACAATTATAACAGCCCTCCAGCTTTGTCAAGATTGTTTAAATATATATACTACCAAAGTGACATTACAATAGCTTGGTCTTGTCTGCTAACACAGGGCTTCGCAACACAAAGTGCTGCGTCAGCACGTGCACCAACCACACTGCCATGATCCAAGATGGAGTGCTTTCGTTTCACAGGTGAGCATCTGGGTGAAGCATTCACTGTCTTTGTCCACACATGCCAGTGCCTCGAGGACCTAAGGCTCATGTTGCATGGCTCAGCAGGAGGGCCATAGCATTACAAGATTAATTTAGGGAATTCCAGATGCCATGCTAGTGATGTTTATGCGATTTGAGATACTGTGCGAGTGACGGTTTATAGAAGTCTACTACAGTAGACTTCCGTTAATTTGACTCTGGTTAATTTGATTATTCGGTTCATTCGATCCCACTCGAAATGTCCCGGCCTGCGCTCATGCATTTCGTTGGGCCAAAACTTTTGTTATTTCAATCCTGAAATTGGCCTTTGCTGGATAATTCGAATTTGACCCGTCAGCATGCACAGGCTTAACCCCCAGGTGACTCCAATACTAAGTGGCAGCGTCTGGCTCGGAGGAACGCATATGTCATATCTCCTGCTGAAAACGCCTATTTTCAACCTGCCCTAAGAAGATTTTTAAGTGAGAACCATAGCCCACAATGCCTGATTACTGTATTTACACAATTCTAATACGCCCCGCCCCCCTTTTCTTTTTTCGACAATGTTGTGCCGTAAATTGCCTGCGCAGTGTCAATCGGACACAATACTTAAACCGCCTTAGCAGCGTTCCGGTGCTTTATGTCATATCATGGATGTGTTGCGGCGAAGCTGACTTTAGGAAACTGGCTGCTGTTGTGCAACACGTAAATTAAACCTTTGCTCATTTTTCTTGCTAAAAAATCGAGCGCGCTTAAGACTTCTGCTTTGTTTAGGAGCTTTATTTCATGTTAGTTGCCTGCTTTGGACACATATAAAGCGGATGTGTGTTTCGTTAGAGGGCACGTTAGAATGTGGAAACTACAGTGCCAAATGAATCAGCAGCGTGTTTTGAGCTTTTTCTGCATCTTGTTTAATTAGATGGGCCAGATAATTCTATCAGTTTTGTCGGTCCCGTCAAGGTTGAATTAACGGATGTCTACTGTTTTCGTGCCTGTGCACAGCTGCCAACTTTCCCAAATTTTCCGTAAAGGTTGAGACATGTAAATTTCCGTAAGTTCGGGATTGTTCTCAGATTTTACGAATCTTGCATCAAGTTTTACGAAACAGTTTTCTGTCAGTGAAAAAAAGTCTTAGAGGGGTCCAGAAGCACTTTTTATCGAAGTCGAGAACTGCGCGCACTTGAAGGTAAAATAGACTATTTCAGAAATATACTTTGCCGCTAGAAGTACTCGAATGCATTCAGCAGCAGTGGAGTTATTAGCATTAACAGGCTGCCTATGATCACCTTTTTCAATGCCTTGCACTGTGAAGGCTACGGTGGAGTGGGGTATGCCCACAACGTCACCGTGCCCACAACGTCACCGTGGCGCACACTCCAAATTTGATTTTGTATGTTCGCGTAGACACCACTATTTCCAATTTCGGCACCTACAACGCGCCAAACGTGGTTGTCCCCAGCGAGCCACGGTGCGCCAAGTGAGCAGACTCGTTTCAGAACCCTGTGGCGGCCACAGTATCTACGCTACTTAGCAGACCCCATCTACATGCAACTGTAGTTTGTATGTACAGCGTTTGCTTTATGCACAACGGTACTTGAGTGCGCACTCGCGCTCGTAGTCTCCAGTCTGGCCATGCTATGTTGTGTCCTGCCGACCTGTCCTGTTGGCTGACGGATAGTAGCCACGTCCAACTTGCACATATTTAAGTGCTATGAATACCTCAATACAAAGTGAAGTCTGCCAAGGTGTCCAACCAAGAGTGGCCAGGAGTGAGCGTGTGCTGGCGAGTGTGCGTGTGGTCTCACTTTAAAGGGACACTAAAGTGAAAAATGATTTCTTCTGCATTAGTAAATTACCGTTCTACAACACCAAAAACACCACCCTTACAACGATAATCCGTTTGGTAAGCCAGAAAACGCGCAAGAACGAAATACGGGTGGCGACGCCTACTTAAGTTCCCGCATCTGGGGGCTGTGACATCTTGGATTTTGATGGCATCTTCTAGGGCCTACTAATTATATATAGTGGTACAGATTGACTACATTGTGTTCTGAAGGAACCAAATATTAAACATGGCAAGTTTCGGGAATCTTTATTCAGCCAATGCGGCCCAAATGCGAAAACATACTTTGGAATCCCTGACGTCACGCTGACGTACCGGCGCTGGGGTTTCGGCGCAAAATTCAAATACTGATACTTGAACCTTCGTTTTCTCATCTAATAACCAAACCATTTTTTTTTAAATGACTGCCTGCAGGGTTCTCAAACAATGCTTCATTAGTCTAAACTGATTTATTGTTTCGCTTTAGTGTCCCTTTACGTTTCACGGGATTCAAGGCTAGTTGAGTGTTCAAAACTAATTGAAATTACCGAGACCTGACATCTATGACACCGTTAAGCAGGGAGGCCAAAGTTTAGTTCCGATGGGGGTAACCACGGCGGAGCGTGAACAGGCGATAGTCAGCTTCTGAAAGTGCATAGTACTTATCGAAATTTGAAAGCATATTTTCGCTCGCTTCAGCCTGTTCATTGAACTTTGTCAATAAATATAGACAGTAACAGTAGGAAGAAGCACGCTGATCCAAACACACTTTTTGATTGATGTCAGCTGTTGGCCAATAGCAGCAGCATGTGCGAATATGCTATATGACGATATATAGTACCCCAAAAGCGTGGGGACTAGACTTTTTTTGAAAAGAGAGTGCTTGAGAAAAAGGTAAATTTGCAGTCCGCTTGCAAGCTCCACACACCGTGCATGACTGCAAAACTTAGTTCAGTTCTTCACAGTGGCGCATGCTATCCGCAGACTGCATTCTTTTTTCAGCAAGTCAGAGGGGTGGTTCAGGGCCCCTTTAAAGGCATGAGAGATGGAGCAGTTCTAGATTGTGAAAAATGTATCCAGAAAAGAAATTGTGATGATACCTGTATGGCACTCTAATTATTGGCAGCACACAATATTTCTTAGGGGTACTTGCTTCGAGCAAGTTTATTTGGACAAGTTCTTGAAGCAGGCGAAACCAGCAGTTAATGTTGCTTGTCAGCCTCTGCTCTTCAAAGTTTGCTACTGCTTGTGTACTGGGTCTAAAGATAAAGCATTGTTGATGAAGTGTGTGTATGAACCCCACAAAAAATGTGTGCTCAGGCAAACTCTTCAGACAGTGCATATCATCACCCCTTCCCCCCTCCCCCTCGATACACCATGTCCGTGTTTATAGCCATCAGATGGTGACATAGCATTTGCCGCTGACAGCATGGAATGCACATTTACTGGCAATGACGGCATATTAAATCTATGTCTAGTACGCTCTGGTTAAAGCGTTGCGCTTGTGGCATGCCTCAAATTTTTTTACGGGTGTATGATAGCATTTTTTTCACACAGTGAAGGTTTATCGCTACTTTTTTCATGATGTCATGCCAACAAGATGTGACAGCATGACAGGGTCCGTCTGTAGCATCGCTTGTCACTGCTGTTAGAATATTGTGTACTGGTGGTTCACTCCTTCGTATGTGCTTCGCATGCCAGCACAACAAGCGCAGCACTATGCAATGCAGAAACTACTAAGATATGAGAGCGCGGTTGGCACATGATTGAGCAGAAAGTAAACCTTTTGACCACCTAGTGCGTAGCTGTCAAGGATAATGTCAGTTATTTTGTTTTTCTGAGGATCCAATAGAACTGGACGAGTAGGACTTTCTTCCATGCTATAACGCAATGCAATGATCTTTACAACATTAGTGGTTGAGTACTAGTAATATAATTCTAATGCAGAGTTACGACGCCATCAGGCTAGTACTAGAATGTCCCAGTAGAGTCCCCAATCGTTTCTTGTTTTGTTCTCTGTTCTTGATAATATTGACGCCTTAGACATTTTTGAGTATTATTCTATCACCGTAGCTTCAATTAATATTTGCCTTTAGTGTCCCTTTAAAAAGCTATAATCATATGCTATGGCGTATGCACTACCAGGTTTCCAAGGAACCCTGAGCTGAAAGCAAAGTGGATGAAAGTCGTAGGTCGCAAGCAGTGGCCATCAAAATGGTGGACAGCCATCTGCTCTGACCACTTCATCCCCGAAGACTTTGTCAGTGGGCATGCAGCTCTGGGCACGCTGAAGCCAAAGGCTGTCCCGTCCATCTTTTGGGACAGAGGCATTCCCATGGTTCGTAAAATGCTGCTCTTTGCCTTCTCTTCAGCTTGTCTTATTTGATAATAATTTACAGTGAACCCTCATCGTAATGAGCTCACTGGCACAGGGAGGACTCATTAGTGGTATTTTGGTATAAATGGCGGTGCCTTAAGATTTTCAGCAGTAGCCTCGAGAATGCACTGGAAGTCACTTGAGGTCCCTAAATCACAATTTAAAGGTTTGCTAAAAACAACAACTAAACCAGTTTAGAATGATACAGTCTTTTGGAAGTCTATTTTTGTTAATTTTATGATGAGAGACCCGCTGTGGTAACCTGGTGGCTATGGCATTGCACCGCAAAGCACAAGGTCAAAGTTTGATCCTGGATGCAGCAGCCACATTTTGGTGGAAGCAGAATGCAAAAAACGCTTGTGCACCATGCACTGGGTGCATGTTAAAAACCCCAGGTTGTCGAAATTCAGCTGGAGTCCCGTGCTACTTATATTTAATATTTTTGCAGTAAGACCTTGATTACTTAAAGAAAAAAAAAGTGATGGTCAAACATCCACTTTTTCTTAATTTTGCTTCAGAACGTCGGTGCTAGTACGTGATGCAATGTCATCAATTTTAAAGCGCTTTCTTGTATATGGGCTGTTGTAGCACAATAAGCGTTCATGAAACTTGCAAACTTCAGGGTTTGGCATTTTTAGAGAGCAATTTGGTCTATCTTTCCCAATGAAAAATTACCTACGCCCGAACAGACGCCGTCTAAATCCGTGGCATCCCCCCTCCCTTCTTGTTTTTGTGTACCTCATATGGATCTTTGTGACTGCCCTTGGTAGCACGTGGAATATCAGCAGAGGTTGACTGATGCGCTTCCCTATCTCAGCAGCTAACCATTATCAGAGCATGCTATGGTGGGACCCTGGCATGACTAGTCTAGTTTCCAGACCATCCAGGACTTACTTCTTAAATGCTAAAGTACAGGCCTTGACTCTAGGCTATGAGTAGACTTGCCCATTATATGCTTTGGCTCCCTTCCTCCAGGAATGAGCAGCTGGCTTGAAAAATGTGCTTCAGACCCTCTGAATTTCATATCATTAAACTATCTCTCTCTCTCTCTCATATTTACCTGCCAGTTGTAGTCAGGTCATAATAAACAAGGTGCCTGCCTGACAGTGAACTTCAAATAACTGTAAGCAAAAGGCGTGTCTGTTCAGTGCTATGGTAAATTTTGATACAAGTGAAAATTTGAATAACGCTACTTTGTTTCAACGATGCTTTATCGTGTTTTGATTGGTGATGCTTTAGGGATTTGGTTATTCAAGGTGAAGGAGATACTGATGCACACTTTCTGAGTTGTAGGCACTCTACTACCACGTGCACCTTGCATGTAAAAAGATGATTAGCATGCACGAAGGTTTGGGAGCGCGAAAGACAGTACAAGAAAGAACAAAAATGACAAAAATGAGTGCTTACCTTCCCCTAACGTTTATTGCTTGTTGCACATGGATTATGAATACACTCAAGGGAAAGGGAATCTATTTCAATTGCCACAGCTAAGCCGCACACAAGGACAGCCGTCTAAACATACGATCTCTTTATCAGACAGATTATTTGACGGTGTGGTTAACATGCTACACTTCTGTTTGTTATCTTGTAGGCTTCATAGATTCCACATGTTCATTGGTTTGCATACTTCTTCAGAATGACTGCACCACACAGCTACCTATATGCACTTCGATATGTACCTACTAGCTAGCCCACGTCAATGCTCTAGCATATGAGGAATTTTTAATTGATACTAAGGTTGTGTTCTAATTGCAGACCTGATGACATCGACATCATCATGATATCATGACAGGGAGCAAAATTTGCTGACGTCGTATAAAAATTATGCTAGGAATGGTGACGTTGCTCACTAAAAAAAAAATTCACAGGAGTGCTGCATGCATTTCTTTTGACTGCGCTCTCACATGGCACACGGTTGCAATCACAGAAATGAAGTGAGTTATTAGATAGTGATGTCATGTTGTGTACACCTCTTGCATATTGAAAGTGAAATTTGTTTGTCAAAAGACATAATGTAGCAAATTATTTATGGCACCCCAATGTTTGTCACTAATTTTTCTAAAGTTTGGAGGGTTTCTACCTTCATTTAACCCAGGAAAATATGACAAGTAAAAAAAAATGTTTTACATTTAGTGTGTAGATATTGACTCAATACTAATTAGACAGCATCTCGTCTGGCGAGAAAGTAAATGTTTGCAGTTGAGCCTCATAACGAAGCTGCATCAGACACAGAAATATGTTCGTTATAACCAGTATTCATTATAAGCATGTATTCGTTACCTGCTGATATTGGTGCAAAATGTTTTAGATTTGCATCGCTATATGTGTGTTTTGGTATATTGAAGTTTGATTGTATATATTAGGAAATAAAGCTGACAGCCGACTGAAGAGGCCGAGGATTGCCAAGAAAGAAACTGGTTGTGATGGCAATGCCATGAACCCCAAACAATGCAGGCCATGAAAAACAAAGGCGGAATAGGAACAACAGAAGTCACTTACTTGCTTATAAACGATGGCTGAAAAAAAATGTATTGCCAGGTTGAACTTAAGTGGGTGGTCTGTGCAACTTTGCTTCGTGAACAATTCAAGCATCCTTGTGGAAGCTGTAGCACCTATGTATCTCTTATAAGCACACTTTCTGGTTGGTGTACTGCTTTGTTAATGTGAAACATTCTTTTGCACAATACGAGGCACTTTATAGTGGGTAGGTTCCCGTCTCACTTTATTTTAGGCCTTTTCAATAAACAAGTTTCACACATAATTAAACTGTTGCAAACGATCCTGGATAGCCAGCTGCTCGTACAATGCTTTACATAACGATGATTTCCACATCATTTGAAATGCGCACAATTTTTTTTCCTTCTAATACAGATTAGTGCCAAGGGGACTAAAAGCCTTTAGGCCTGTTGGGCAATAGTGAAGGGCAATAGTGTCAAGATCCGCCTGGGTTCATGAACGAGTGGGGGGAAGGGGGGGGGGAGGGGCTCGAGGCACCCACCATCAGGGTCACACCCCGCAGTGTGGTGGTGATGATGATGAACGATGACAGTCCTCCGAGCAGCTGTGCTTGTCGGTGTTTATTTGTTGCGGTGATCAACGTTGCCTGGCGGGCTAACAGAGATTACGCCCAGGGGGCATCACATGCTCGTTTCATGAAGAGCAATAGCACCATATTTACTTGCACAATGCTCGCACTTCTTTCTCGCAGAAAATTAATGCAAACTTGGGGGGTCTGATAACTAGTACGGCGGGAACATATTCAGATAGAATGTTTTGATGTTAAATGGAAAAATAAATATTGAAATGAAAAATAAAATAGTTTAATATCGGGCTTCCTACACCAGCCACTGTGAACTGAAACAGAATAATAGTTCCAAACTGCACTTGCCTTTGCAATAAGGGCACACTGTTCTGCACAAGCAGGAACTGCGAAGGCCCTTTATTTGTGGACGCTAGTTGAACCTAGGGTCACTGATCGACTAAAGTGACTCTGACCCGACCTTTTTAGAGTCGGTGTCAACACTGACATCGATACAAGCAGACTGTCACTGCATTAATTTTCGAGGGTGCAATGATTACTCTATAAAAAAAGTCACAATATTTTTATGGCCAATGTGGGGAAGGCGAGTATTGTGCGAGTGACTACGATATACTTTTCATTTGATAAGTCCATATGGTTGGCCACTTCCATTGTGATCTAAATGTACCATTGAGAGACCTGAGCCCATCACCGTGCGGCTATAGCCAGCTCACTGTCATTATGGCTTATGTATTGGTGCAGAAGAGAGAGAGAAAAAGCAAGGGGGAAGAAATGTGTGGAGGTCTATGAGTTGGGCAAAAAGGCTAAGAAAACATTTGTGGTGTTTCCACAGTATTACCTGGTGTTTTTTTTTTCTCATTTTGTTTTTTTAATCTGGAGAAACCATCTTGCATCATATTTTCGTAATCGTGCTCTGAATATAAGTTAGAGCAAGTTTTGTTTCGAGGGCAGTATGTTCACATCTGTTCTCAAAATATAACACGCATTTTTGCTCTTCATTATGAGGTTCAGGCTTAACAACTTAATGACTGAGCTGTGCAGGAAAGCCAGCATCTTGGTGTAGTGGATGCAGTGTAGTGGATGCAGTAGTGGATGCAGTGCAGTGCGTGACGCCCCGCAGAACGTAAAACTACTAGCTTTCAAATCCCTTATCAGACCGAAAGTCGAATACGCATCACCCATCTGGAATCCATATCAAGTCTATCTAGTTAACGAGCTCGAGTCCTTTCAAAACCGCGTCGTCAGATACATCCATTCCTCATACTCATACGACGTAAGCGTATCATCCTTAAAAGCAAAATCTGATCTACAGCCCCTTGCACGTCGCCGTGCTACTGCTAGCCTTTGTCTCTTTCGTAAGTTTTTGTACAGTACCTTATTTCACGAGCCATATATCACACCACCCGCACGCATATCTCTACGAACTGGGCACCCATTACAAGTCTTACGCCCACGCTCCCACACAACTACATTTTCCTCGTCTTTTTTTTCCCGCACAGCATCAGATTGGAACGCCCTTCCCCACCACGTAGCTGCAATCACTTGCCCGGCATCGTTTCTGGAAAATGTGTCCTTGTTGGCTAATCATTAACTTGCTTTCTCACGTGTTATTATTTCTGTTGTTTTGCACTTGCGAAAGTGTAGCTTCAATGTACAATTTTTTCTGTATACCTGTGTTTATATTTGTATATTAATCTGTACCCACCCCTTATGTAATACCCCTAGCAAAGGGGTCTTTAAGGAAATAAAACTGAACTGAACTGAACTGAACTGAATGAGCTACTGCATTGGCTCAACATGGCTTTGCTCTTTTGCTATTTAGCACAATTGGTTGCACCTGCGATCCCAGGCTGTGGTGGCCGAATCTCACCTGGAGTGAAATGGTAAAATGTTGGTGTATTTATAGGTTTAAGTGCACATTAAATAAACTAATTGGTGGTCAAACCTGATCCTGAACGTACCACTGTGGTGTTCTTTTTTCAAGATTTCTCCAATGCTTTCCGAAGGTTTCCTATATGCAATTTCGATTGTGCCAAAATGGGGAAAGTGGGTAGGGTGGGGGGCTGTAATGAGCAATACTAAATGAGTTTATACTGGTAGCACACCTTTGCAAAACTCGTAGTTTATTAATTTGGTGGAGAAAGATGGATCTACAGTAAGGAAAATTATGGGCAATCTTTCTTGATTTTCGCGCTGAAAGTCGGTGCCGCAACGTCAGTGCGACGTCGTTGATTTCAGTGTACTTTCTTGTTTCTTGGTCGTTTTCTTTTGGCGCAGGACGCGAGCTGTTTGGAGTCAGTTGCTTAGCTGCTCGATGTTTCACTTGCACACTGCAGCTGCAAATATGACGATGTCGGTGCGAGCACACGTGAACGGCACCAATCGCTAGACATGGTAATGTGGTGATAGGCAGGTCGCGCTTGCCGATGCGAGCATCGTTTTCCCTAACTCGCGGTTGGTCATGCAGCCTCTGTAAATCGATCAGTGGTATGCGGCGCCTGAGCCTTTGGTTGTCTTACATTTCGATGGGGCCCTCCCTCATCTATTTACTAACAAACGATTAAGTGGACCTGACTGTAAGTTGTTAAGGATTGTTCAAGTCTTTGGAGTCGCGGCGAGCTGACATGCGGGAACTTCGGAACGATAGCGTCAACGCCCGCATTTCGTTGTTACGTTTTTACAGCGAAGCTCTAATTATGGCTACGTTCTGGCAGATATCGTCTTTGTGGACATAGACCAACAATTTTTGATATGTGGGCCGATCCCGAAGATAGTGCAATGCCGGGCCGACCCGCGGCGGAGGTGAAGCAGGCGTTTAATGCACTCCCCATACGTGGGCCGATCCCGAAGCTAGTGAAATACCGGGCCGACCCGCCGCGGTGATGCAGTTTAAAGGGCCCACATACAGAGCTACGCTGGTCATCCTTGTCTTGTATCCTAAACAGTGGCGCATACCCACAATGGGGGATTGGCCAAGAAGCAGGTGGTTTTGCGCATCCTTCTTCACAGAGTGGAAGGGTACTGATTATTATTATGATTTTTTAGTCCTACAAGACTTCGTGAGTGGCCGCTTTGCTACTGAAGAGGCGTAATTTACTAATTATACTTAATATATACATTGATAATATGTAATATACCTGTTTAGTGTCCTGCTGCAATGAGCGATGAAACATGGGGTCTATACAAAGAGATACGAAACCGAAACTGCGTTAGTGCGCGCGAACAGTTGTCAAAGCCAGCATCATCGCCATTGTCGCCACAAGATGTCCACGAAAATGTTTCTCGGCGTTTGTGGCGACTACGTTTTTCTATGTTACCACCTACAACGTGCCGCTTTCTTTACGTAAACTAACTTTAAAAAAAGTATATTTTCTAACTTAAGCTTGTTGCAGTAGAGTCCCGTGATATGTGTCTGGAGCTCGCTTGCGTCCTAGGACGAACTGGTTAGTCGACGTGCAGGCAAGCACGTCGTTTCGTTTGCGATTGTTATTAGTCGTTCAAAAAGAAATGCTGGGTATCAAAGGCAATGCTGCAAGCTGAGGAGCCGTTGATACAGTCCGATAAGGTGCTGTCCGACAGTGACGATGACGGCCATTCAGTGTGTGAATAAATATGCGCTCTTTGGTGGTGAATTACGCACGTTAGATTTGCGTGCACGATATTTTTACTTTTTGAACCCATGCGTTTGATTCGGAGGCGGTTTGGAATCGGGTAAAAACGTGTCTTCGTGATGTCTTCACCTGTGGATGCAGCTTGTGCCAAAAGTATCGGGACAGGATTCCTTCTACGGCTCTTTTTAACTACTGACATGTTGCACTCCTGTGTTCTGAAAATGCACATATCCGATAGCACTACTTGCTGCATCTGTGCAGGTCAGTCAACCTCGCCGCGCTCCCAGGAAGCTTGCCGCCGCTGGCACCCGTATCCAGTCGACCGACGCAGTTAGCCCATACGGGAGGGAAACAAACACGCCCGAGTCCTCAGCGTTCGCAAAGGAGAGTACTTTCATCGTCGTTGCGCTGAACTCTCCAACGACCTCGGCTGCTGTACCTTCTGCACCTGTCAGAACAGGTGGCAATGACTCCACTCGTCAAGAGGTAGCGGCCGCTGCGCATCAAACGTCATCGGGCGGACAGCCGAAACAGCGGGCGATGACGGGGCCCACTTCGCAACGTGAAAGCGCGCCAAGTTTAGGCGTCCAAGATGTTGCGGACTGCGGACAGCAACAGAAGGTGCTGATAGTGCAATGTGCCACTTTCAACGAGCTCGGGTCAAATACTTTGCAAGTAATGGAGCCTGAGGCACAGCCAAAAGCTGCAGAGGAACCTGCAGCGGCGCCGGAGGCACATCCGTCGGGCGACCAGCAAGCTAATAGACAGCTCGGGACAGCTCCAACACCACCAGCTAGTTCTCGGCAGCCTGTGGCCACTCCAACACCAGCTAGTGCCCGGAAGCTTGTAACAGCTCCGACGACACTGGCTAGTTCCCGGCAGCCAGTGACAGCTCCAACAACACCGGCCAGCATGAAGTCACCAGACCTGCAGCGTCAAGAGCTTTCAAACGAAATATCTGATGTAGGCACCGAGTCTGGCAACCAGCCTGATGAGAATGCTTCCGAAGGTGCATGTGACGTTTGCCAACGCACTTTCCAGAAGAAAGACTTGACCAAGATTTTTGTAGAAATTCGCAAGTGGCTTGTAGGAAACTATCCTCAAGGGCAATGTTCCCCATTCATGCTTTGTGAGGAGTGCAAAGAACCCCTTCTGCAAGCTGCAGAATCTTCCAATACATCAGGTGGCAGTACCAGGTAGGACCAAAATTCTGTCACTATTTGCTCGTGTGTTGAAGATTACAGGCTAGAGATTAGCAGAAGATGTATTGCTTGTTAGAGAAAAGTACACAATTAGTTTTCCAGCCACTGCAGAGGTTGTGCTCAGGCAGAGAGTGGCAGACACTTCTGTCATTTGATCAAGTAAGGCATGAACATTTGAGGTGGACGTTGGACCTGCTCGAAGTTCGAGGGAATTAGGATGCTGCTAAAGAGAACCCTGGTGTTTTCAAAGCAGCATGGCAGTGCATGTGTTGTTGCACGTGTGGCGATGCATGAACCCACACCAGGCGCCATTGCTAATGGTGAATTCGGCAAATCGCACCGAAATGCACTGGGGCACCTCTGGTGTGACCATGATTGGATGAAACAGCTCATTGGGGTGCACCTTTGTGACTTGCCGAATTCGCCGTAAGTTTAGTTATACAAGTGCAGAAAATTGTTCGGAGCAGCTTACCACATGTATTTTTCACATTGGTTCATTACTAGAAGAGAAAGCAGGAACTGAAATGTTGCATTGCCATGCAGCCCAGAGGCAAATTTTACTGCCAATATAGAACCCTCTCTTCTGACTTGACTAGCGTGCGCAAGCAACAATCCATCCCTGCCTTCTCCCATACCAGAGCCGATAAGCCGCGTCGCACTTACATCACGATCCCTGCCTTTTTTTCGCTTCTCTTTGCTGCGTAGCACACTCTCAGTGGCGACGTTGTGCATTCCTCATCAAATTATTTACTGAGGTCACATGCCACAGTGGGTGACATTGCAGGCAGTGTGTCTTACGCAGACATTTGCGCATCTGAGCTTGACTCTCTGGCTGGAATAGGCGGCTCCCTCGAGAGGAAGGGTGCACGGGCTTCTGTTTTAATGATCTACGCACCATGCTTGTCTGTTTCCAATGCCTAAACCTGTTAATGGCCTTGAAGATAATGCCTCTAGGCCTTTTCATTGGGTGAGGAGGAAGGGGCATGCGGCGAGCATTTCCTCCTCTCTGGCTTGTGCAAAACAGCTTGGCACTGCTTGAATGTGTTGCTGTCGCATGATGCGAAATGATTTATAGATGTCTTAGCGTGTTTTCCATGAAATTTACGTGATTACGTGTCAGTTCGTACCAATTCGTCGGAGAACCACTGCGTAGCCTTTTGGTACAGCAGTAACTGCAGTATGTCGAAATTTCTCTTGGCTGCACAAGCATACCACACACAGCAGCAGCTGCGGTGCGTCGATATATTGTGAACAGTTTTCGCTGTAGTGGTTTTTACTTGACAAAGAGCAGCGGCGTCCCTGAATTGCCAACATTACTTTGAATATCTCACTATCTGAGCACCTGGTGTAAGAACTAAAACCTAATGCAACCTTGAAACATGTAAGTGCTGATCGTTATAAAATATTTGCATCAGCCACTGGCATCATTATCATGCATTTCTGATTTCCAAGTCTAGTAGACCTGAAATCGCTGTGCCATGTCTATGTTAGCCTACTGTATGAGGCTGATGGCATTGCTCAACACAGTCGTAAACCAGCATGATGCATATAAGCTTTGTGCTTCGCCATTGCCTTTTTCCTGCTGTGCTCCGTGCTCCTCGCTGTCGCAGTGCTGCCCGCTGCTGGGTGACGTAAGCAGAACGTCGCCTCGAGGGGCGCGTCATCGCGCTTGCTGCAGCCTCCCAGTTTCGGCTTCCCGCACCTGATAGCTGAATTTTGTTGTGTAATAATTCCGTGGATGATTGCATTTTTCCAGATCCAAAAGTTGATACGGCTTGTATGTAGAGCTCGCTTCAATTTCTCAATTACGATGGGCTCTGCCAAAACTAAAAGCTTAAAAGTTAACTAATGGATTGTTGTTAATCAGCAACTAATTACCACCTATCAACAATCACCTCATTCTCACCACCACTGACGGCTTGTCTCCGAAGGAACTGTCCTTTTATTTCAGAATGACTGTGTTTAAATATTACTTGATGTCCGTAAAGAAACACCCTGTATAGTAGCGTACAAAGATTATTGACCAGTTGTCTGCTTCAAAGTTCACATATTATGTGACGCATGAGGTTCTGAAAGAATGTTCTACATCCACTGTTATGGCCAGGAGTAACGCTGGCTAGCACACCTGTGATGAGATCTTGCACACATGCACATATAGTACCTAAAAAAGTGGATGGGAGGACAGCTACCGCTGAAGCTCGATTTCACATTAGTGCAATCCATTAGTGGCAAGTTTTTCATTCTCTTTAACTTCGGTTTTTATTATTTTTTCTGTTTATGAAAAACCACACTTAAAGGGGCCCTGGACCACTTTTTATTGAAGTGGAGAAAGGCATCTGAAGTGAAAAAAGCTATATCAGAAATACTTTGCCACAAAAAGTACTTCAGCCCGTTCAGAATAAGCGGTGTTATTGGCAATCAAACATGGCCTCCGCTATGCTCCTATTCCTTCTTCAATGCCTTGCACTGCGAAGGCTACGGTGGAGTAGGGTGTGCTCACAACACTCCGCATTCTAAATGTCATCGTGGCACGCAGTTCAAATCTCCTTTTGGATGTTAACGTAGACACCACAACTTCTGATTTTAGTGCCTACGACACGCTAAACATGCCCGAATTAATTCAGGCCCGAATTAATTCTATGCAACGTAAAAAATTGGTCTTTACAAATTGAGATGTGCACACTTGTAAAGCAAAAAAAAATTTAAAATCTGTGCTTGCACTTTTCAATCAAAATTTATTTAATGATTCCAAATGGAATCGGTGGGACCTGGTGGACTTGAAATGCATCGTTGCGTAATACCTGATAGTCAAAGTACGAAAGTTCGAGACAAAAATAAAATAGTCGTCTTACCTCTGCACGGAGAAAAGGAGAGGTGATCTCAGCGAATGGCGGAAACAGTGCAAACGATTCTTTTATTTTTTTGCTCTCAAATGGCAGCACTTCCTTAACTCTACCAGGTTGCCAGCATATGTAGAGCAAAGGCTAAATATGAGTTTTAGCGCAAGAATAACCTTTTGTTTTTAACCCGGAGCTGCCCACTGACCTACGAAATTGATGATACCATTTAGAATCACTGGGCCTTAAAGGGTTAAAGGGGCCCTGGACCATTTTTTATTGAAGTGGAGAAAGGCATCTGAAGTGAAAATAGGCTATATCAGGAATACTTTGCCACAAGAAGTACTTCAGCGCGTTCAGAATAAGCGGTGTTATTGGCAATCAAACATGGCCTCCGCTGTGCTCCTATTCCTTCTTCAATGCCTTGCACTGCGAAGGCTACGGTGGAGTAGGGTGTGCTCACAACACTCCACATTCTAAATGTCACCGTGGCACGCAGTTCAAATCTCCTTTTGGATGTTAACGTAGACACCACAACTTCTGATTTTGGTGCCTACGACGTGTCAAACATAAGCCAAATGCGGTAGTCCTCAGCGAGCCGCAGTGCACCTTGCTAGTGGACCTGTGCCGGCACCTCGTGGCAGCGGCGATATCTACTTTACGTAGCAGACCGCAGCTAGCAATAGCAGCTGCACATAGGAATCCGCTTTATTACGAAATAAAGCATCCAGAAGAGAATGAGGAGCAGGCATCTGTTGAAAAGAGAGTGTTTGAGGGAAAGGTAATTTCGGGCTCCGCTTGCAAGCTCCACGCACCGTGTACGACAGCAAAACTTGGCTCAGATGTTCACAGCAATGTATTCTACCCACGGACTATGTTGTTTCATCAACCCGCCGTAGTTGCTCAGTGGCTATGGTGTTGGGCTGCTGAGCATGAGGTCGAGGGATCGAATCCCTGCCACGGCGGCCGCATTTCGATGGGAGCGAAATGCGAAAACACCCGTGTGCTTAGATTTAGGTGCACGTTAAGAACCCCAGGTGGTCAAAATTTCCGGAGTCCTCCACTACGGCGTGCCTCATAATCAGAAAGTGGTTTTGGCACGTAAAACCCCAAATATTATTATTATTATGTTGTTTCATCAAGCCCGAGTGGTGGTTCAGGGCCCCTTTAATTTCCACGATGCTTTCCTTGGCTTCATTGTTCGTTTGCTTCATGAGGTTGTGACTAACAAAAATTTTGCCCATCAGTTCCCTTTCTGTATATACAAATGTATGGTACTGTGATTCATTATTTAATTACACATAGCAGAGATGTGCTCACTGGCACTGCTTGGCAACTCAAAACGCCGTGCTACGTAAGCCAGTTTCTTGAGGCTTGGATTGCCTGCAGCAAAAGCACTTTTCACATCCAGGTGTGTTGAACTCTCAGTTGCATAGTGCGCGAGTTGCAGAATTTTGCATTATTCTAAAGATCCAGCCATGTGTTCAAGAACATTCATACCGGCCATGCTGCTAATGCAGATTTGACTGTTTGCAGAACGTAACCAAAGTAGACTGCTGTAAGGCCGCCACTAATGTCTGTGCCATGTACTAAGGTAGCGCTATCACGATTGGGTGTCATTCACGGCAGAGCACAAAGAGACGTAGGCAATTTTTATTTATTCCGATGGGCAATTATACGGACACTCTGGATGCATGCGCGGAAAGGTTTAGAGGGTTATCAGAGATGTGGGAGTGCGTTTAGCTGCAGAAAACAACGAAGCGAAGTAGGTGCACTATCAACACTCTACTCAGTCAGCACAGTGGCTGAGCTAGGACGGCCTACTGCATTCCGCTGCTGGCATCAGCGTCGTGCACACTCCGACCACACTAGTGTTCCCTTTGCGCTGCTGCGAGTATGCTCTGGTCTGAAACAGACCGGAAAGTAAATGTCAACCCAAGTTCACCTAATATTTGACTGGGCACTCACTGTGGTGCTGACAGTTTTCAGTTGGTCTCACCTCATGCACCACCGAGGTGCGACACCTGCAGCACCACTTCAACGCATCGTCATATGCCTGGTAGCTGTCGGGACGTTGTTCCTTGTGGCCAGCAGCAGTTGCCTTGCATTCTTTCTTGCGTCAATGTGTCTTGCACTCTTATAGTTGTAGCACCATCCAAGGAGTTTAAGCCGAATGATATGCCTTGCTGTCGCTGTCAATGCTTCGCCCTTCAAGCTAACCTCCCTTTCCTTCCCCACGTTCTTTTCAGTAAGACGCAGAGCAGGGACATTGTTGCGAAGCTGCGTGAGCGTGCGCTCGACACGCTAGCAGCGACGTGTACATCCGATCAAGTTGAATCTGTGGACATTGAGCGGCCAGCAGAGTATCCGGGCTTGGTGCCCGTGCGGAACAAGCCGGCAGGCACTAGTTCTCTGTCTGCTGATCCTGTGCGAAACCGATGTGTTGCAAACGAACAGTCCACAAATTCAGGCAAGCGTTTTACTTTGGTTTCTCGTATGGCAAGTTCGTTCATAGAAGTGGTGAAATACAGCTCTTTGAATGTGCAAGTAAGCAGGAGGTAGCAGTTGCTTTATCTATATCAGTCTTAATTTATTTTTGTATTCATTGATGAAACTGATCCAACATAGTAGCTAGAGCATTGCACTGCTAAATCGAGGGCGCTGGATCAAATCCTGGCTGAGGCAACCACATTGCGATGGGGGTGAAATGCAATGTCGCCTGTGTACCGTGCATTGCGTGCATGTTAAAAACTCCAGGTGGTCAAAATTAATCCAGAGTCCCCCATTAAAGCCCGCCTCATAATCTTATTGTGGTTTTGGCATTTAATTGATGAAAATGCATGGCATTGAATTTTGAATTCTTGAGCAAAAACACTACAATTACTATTTTGCTTGGTCAGATGCAGGATGGGGCACCATTTATTGAGATGTTGGAGGAAGGGTGCTCGCTATCAGCTATGAGCTTCGAGATCAGTCTTCTTCAGCTGTGCCCATTTGAGAGGGGGGATGCTACTCTGAAAGGTTAACTTTTGAACCAGTGTGCCAATTTTTATTAACTTTTTTTCAAGACAAATGAACTTACTGCCATTATAATGCATTCAACATTTTATTACTCTAATGCAAAAAAAAATTTTATGGTGTCACAAATTGCACAACTAAGCTTAGGAAAACACCCATTTCAAAAATGCTCATTAAAATATATGCATACTATTTTTCTGAATAGATACCTTGTGTATGGCGTATATAGGCAGCTGCTTGCCATTCTATGTATTTTTTTTCTTTATTTGTAGACATTGCATATTTTGAAAGCAAAGCTTTATTTTATTGTTGTCAGGGTGTGCCAAGAATCTCGGCGTTTTCTGTCTTCGAAGCAAGTTTAAAATTCAAGTTGTATATAGTATTCCAGTTCCAGCTTCTTGAGGACTCTCACTATGACATCTGCACTCTCGGACTCTAATACAGCTAAGCCTGCTGAAGTCTCACCTGAAGGTTGCAAACTAGATCGTTGGGCACTTCTTTTGCATCTACATCCTCAAAAACTTTGCATTCAGCTCTGGCTTACTAGGCTTGTTGCAAAGAGGCCTTTTGGAATGTATCCGCTGACACCTGATTGATGAGTTCCGGCGCTTGCGACTTTTCCAGCATCAACCAGGGGTTGGTGCCAACTGTAATCTAAGTATGCGGGCCAGTTGTGATCCAGCGATTTGACCTTCAGTCCGCCACGCAATCTCGATCCCCTGCATCTGAAAATAATATGTGTCTTGTGTCGTATGCTGCAGCCTCAATAGGTCTTGCCTGGCTGAAAAGCGCAAGAAATTATTTTTCAAACGAAGAAATTCATTTTGCATTTAGTTTCTCTTGCACTTTGCAAGGCTCTGTTTTGTCAACAGTATTGATGGGCACTTTCGCTTGCAAGCACGTGCGGCCGTCATGGTTCCTTTCTGCAGTCCGCATGCAACCAAGTTTAGTGAGAAGCTTCTTTATTAGTTATGGAGTCTAAAACATAAATCTAAATATGTGTATTTCTTGTAAAAAGTTGCAATTTTAGCCCCGCATCCTTCCTTAAAGAAGAAGAGGGCTCTCAGTATAAATGGAAGGCAAAGGCGTACAAGGCTTCTCGTGTTTTCTGATGCGACAGCAGTTAAGTCATCGACAGTTTCGGCCACTCACTTCATCTCGACCTGCCATGGCAACAGAAGAGTTTAGTGATTGCTACACACGCACCGTAGAATGTACTAATTATGCTTTCATAAACCAGTGGGGGTAATTAGAGCAGTCACAATTAATTCCTAGATGTCGTTGAGCATAACCTCTGCAGTGGACCTAGATTGACTGCGAGGGTTACGTGCATGCGTGCAGCTTCAGCGTAGGTTGTGACGTATGGGCGAGTACAGCTGCCAATTGCTGCAGCTGTGAGATGCTGCATCTAGACAAAACCAATACTGTACCGCAATTCTCTGCAGTTGTCCGCGAAGAACACACTCAGCGCCAAGGATACAGTCATGAGACACATTGGTCACCCATAAGCGGAGACGGGACTAACCAGTGCTCAGTGATGATGATACATAATGTTTTGTGGCACAAGAGCATCTAGGCTGAAGAGTTCGATGGGGGCGAAATGCGAAAACACCCGTGTACTTAGATTTAGGTGCACGTTAAAGAATCCCAGGTGGTCGAAATTTCCGGAGTCCTCCACTACGGCGTGCCTCATAATCAGAAAGTGGTTTTGGCACGTAAAACCCCATAATTTAATTTAGGCTGAAGAGTGCTAAAGATTTTGTGCATCTTGCGTGATCTTGAACTGTCTCTTCTTGCCAGCTCGGCATGCAAATGCCTCCATTCGTATTTACTGTTGTGTGCCCTGATTGCACATCTACGAATGCTGTGATTTCTTATGTAAAATTTTGTCTGAGAAAATGGTTTAGCCTCCTCAGACTCTGTGTCCATGCATGTGGAGGCCGACTTTTGTCCTTTTCAATATGCAGCCAGAAATGATAAGCTGAAATATTCGGGTTTAAGGTAAATCTAGAGACAGGAGGCACGATATGTCAAGCATATAATCACTTTGTGCCGGCCAGCTCTTGAGGAAATGAATTGTGTAAAGGTGCCTACATGTCATCATTGATGACGAAAAAAGAATGTGAAGTATATTTAAGACGCTGCTAGATCCTGCAGCAATCCAGGTTACAAAGGGAACGCAAGAAGCCACCATGTGATGGTGGACCAGCATCTATGTAGTAGTACTTAAGGAAAAAAATAAAAAGGCTGCCTTTTATCTTGCCAAGCTGGAGAAATGAACTCTTTGTCCACGTGCATGGATGTGCTTCTGTAGGCATGTGCCCGTGCCACCTGATCAAGCAATTCTTTAGGTTCGTCAGAGGCAAGTTGACACTAAAAACTGGATTTTTAAAAGCTACTGTGTCACCAGAATTTCATTGGCATCGAGAAGGACTGACAGCAGGCCGGGGGTCAAGAAGAGCTGCATGGGATTTCGCATTATCATTCAAGCAGTGACATCTGTGAGGTGTTGACCTGTGTTTATTCAATGGACATTGAACTGAGCCGAACCATTATAAACTGTTGTCCACTATGATGCCACCTTGACGTTGCCAGCAGTAAACCATGATAAGACCACGTGCATGTGTGTTGTGTATTGCACACATTTGGTTCAGAAAAATTCCAGGAGCTGTAATTACTGCCATTGGTTTAGCAGAAGCTGTAGTGCTGTTCACAAAAGAACGTGTTGTAGAGTGTGCAGCTCCATTTTGATATGCCTTGTATCCAGTGCTCCCAATCTTTCCACATACTTGATGTCGATACTTACATGCAATGACACGATCATTCCCGCTTACAAGCACCTTTATATTATACTTATTTTTTCTCAGGAATAGCTATAAGAAGCGTAATATTTTGCTGCATGCACTATCAGAGTGACATTTACGTTTTATCTGTTTAAATAATCTTTGTAACCGTCCTGCTTGGGCCTGAAGGAGGTTTGCAGTAGCAGAATCAATAAATGTGCATCCTAGGCTGCTTGCTCTAGCTGTAACTCGGCTTAAGGCTTAGCTCGATCCACTAGTAGCCCCTTCAGTTGCACGGGAGTTCCGTGCATCAGCTCATCATGCGAAACTGTGCAGAGGGGAGAATAGGTACTACCGCTGTTGTAAAGGGGCTCTCGAGTGCCTGGGGTAGTGCTGGCCCGGCAGTTTAGAGCTTGACCAGCAGCGGAGAGGGCCGAGGCAGAGACAGGGTGACAGAACACACAACAAAATGTTTAATTACATCGCTACATAAAGAGCGGCCTGCTTGACAAGGTGCTCCTGACTAGGAGCGGCGGTCAGTAATGTCCACAGAGCAAGGAAAAGGACTAGCAGGGAATGTTACATGACAATCTTGAAGCTTGTAGTCATAAAAAATATAAAGGAAAGACTCATGGGAAAGATGCCGTCATCAGTTGATGTGCAAGCAGTAATTTCCAGCTACCAAGTGCAGGGTGAGCATGGGAAGAGCAGAAAGGGGTGACAAGGGCTGATCGGGACGAGGGCACCACTAAGAGCTACCACGAACCAAACAATACCCTAAACTGTCTGGCTGCCTTGGAGGGCCCAGTTCCCAGGAGCCAGCACACAGATAGGCTTCGAAGGAAAAGCCGGTGTCTGAGGAGGTTTGCCTTGCCTAGGCTAGCTGCCTGACCTCATGCTCCGTCCTTGTACTTTTTCTTCCTCCAGTGCATTTGATGGCTAAAATAAACTGCCGCGTGATGGTCATCAGAGAGGAGCATTCTTGTTTCTTCCAGGCTGACCTGGTGGCCTTTTGTACTGTGCTTGCCGATGCAGGTGATGCTGTGTTGAAGTGCTGTGTTCCTTCCTGCTCCAACCGCTCCGATGAGCCCAGGCATCGGCCGCTGTCATTCTACAGGTGAGTCTGCAAGCTGGCATAACATCAGCCATGGAACTGTGCTTGAAAGTGTGAACCTAGTGCCATTTTCTAGTTCTTGTAGGTCGCATTTTTTTCGTCTTTCCTGAGTGCAATGAAACTGACCATAAGTGATCCACAATCAAATGGATTGCTCGATGGAGCAGTACTAGTAATAGTACTTACTGTACAGTAAAAAGCTTTGTTGACAAAGCTTTCAAGCAAACTACTTTTGCCTCGAGTAGTGCAGCGATTCGCATACCTCCAGTGGACTCCCTTTAAATGGAACATCAAGGGACCAGGGAAATTGGTTCCGTTTGTCAGGAATTCTATTTACTGAGTGATAATGATAATGATGACATAGATAATAACAAATGCTCTCTCGGTATGGTCCTCCGTGATGCTACCGCTGTGCCGATTGCACCGAATTGTGCCGAGAGGCGAACCCTGCAACACCCCGTTGTATTTCAGCAAAATATGGGAAATCTGTGCCCACCTTAAACCAAAAGGGTTGCTCAGGATTTCGAAAACAAAAACAAATCCTCTAGCACCGTTTCTCTGCACCCTCGAAAGCAGCATGCCAGGGACCACCGTCTGCATTAGTGCCACAGCGGTACCCCCCATGGTGCTTGCCATTGTGGTATTTCAGGTAGATGGTATGTCAGCAAAGCACAGGGCAAACCTAAAGGGGGAGGCTCCTCTTGAACACCAAAAATTGGCACAAAAATTGCGTTTTCAGTTTTGTCATTTTTGCATCTCTGAAGCCCTTAATTTTCACAATATTCGTTTCGTCATATTCCAAGACCCTTAATTTCCATAAGAATTCATCAGTTATGTCTCGACAAAGATTCTTTGAAATTTTTTCCCTATTTTTCTCGAAACAACAATTTTGACTTATACATGTACTTGCAGTTTCGGAGAGACAATAGCTTCTGTTCTATTTAGCTATTGCAATAATTCTTTACCAAAAAGGTAAATGCATTGAGTGTGTGCTAAGCCTAATTTTAGGCTTATATTTAAAAAAAATTTTTTTTTTAGTTAGCCATATGTTTCACATGTCAGTATTGCATTCTCTTCAAGCAACCTCAATGGACTCCAACTCTAGTTCAAATTGACCTAGGACGTTGGTTTATACCTTAATGCACAACATAGACATTCAAGGTTATTTCTATATATCCTAGCTACTGTATTTTTTTTTTCTCTAGATGCTAATTTTCCTCCAAATAAAAGAACCTTGTTTCGGTGAGATATGAGGTACTACTTGTCTTAGTACAAGGATTATTACATTTTTTGGAATTAGCACATACATGAAGAGTGCAAATTTGGCTACGATTTATCCATAAATAATAAAGTTGGCTTTCAAGTGCGATTGCACCTTAAGTGAATTATTCATATCTCTGGCTTTGTAAAAAAAAAGCAACAAGATTAATTTTGCAGCTAAAGTTCAAGATTTAGACTGCTTGATTATTTGGGCGTTTTGCAGAAAAATCTGAAAAATAAGTAGGTGACTGTTTACATGATCAAGTTTGACACTCGATAGGCTATTTCACATTCAGAGGTGAAAATCTTGACCCAAAGATGAACCGACCATGTGATGTAGGCGATTATGTAGCATGCCAGCCAAGAAGCCTGGCGGAGCTTGTAACAGCTGTGCTACTGCCCTCTCTTGGCTGACCTTCCTCCACAATAAGCTGCATCAATTAGGAGGGGGGTCTCTGTATAGCCTCCCGTGTGTGAATGCGAAATTGAGCTACTTAGTGTCAAATACGATGTTGATTACATCGGAACAGAAGCGTTATTGAAGAATCAAACAAAATTAAGTTGTCTTCAAATTGATCACTCAAGTTTTTAAATATAAACCTTATATACAATAAATCGTGAAATAAAAAAAAAAATTATTTGCCTGCCCTACTTCGCAGAAACTGTGTCTGCCAAAAGAACATAAAGCACCTGTCCAAGCAACTATTTGCATTGGTAGCATTAGTTTTATCACATGTACTGATACATTTAGAAGACGAAGTTTGGAGATAACGATGTTGCGACAACATGAAAATAAAAAATAGTCCATTTCATTTAAGAAGGTAAAAAAGGAGAGTGGGCCTAATACGTTTGGACCTACTGTATTATCATCATACGTGTTTTTTTGTTTTTTTGACAGAGTGTTCAATTTTTAAACGTTACATATATAGCAACTAGGTTACGCTTAAGATTCTCAAAACACCTCCAAGGTCTACACGTAGCCCGTCCAAGTGCTTGTGTGCTTTTCTGTTACTTTTTTCACCAGCTGACGAAACATTGCTATTTGCCCTTTATTGGCATCTTCTTACACCATGCCTTTCATAATTTCAGCACCCTTATTGCATATCTGGAGAAAGCGCGATCGTACCTGCCAATTCTGTGAATTTTTCATAAAGTTTACGAACCTAAGATCACCCCACGCTTTTAAGTGTGTTGCATCGGTAGTTACGAAAAATAAGCTTATCGCAAGTATGTTTTGCTCTTCAAACCTTCCATTAGAAGTCTTTTGATGGTGAAGTGACTCCAGAGGGTTAATTGTCCCGCCGTGGTTGCTCAGTGGCTATGGTGTTGGGCTTCTGAGCACGAGGTCGCGGGATCAAATCCCGGCCACGGCGGCTGCATTTCGCCTCCATCGAAATGCGAAAACACCCGTGATACTTAGATTTAGGTGCACATTAAAGAACCCCAGGTAGTCGAAATTTCCGGAGTCCTCCACTACTCTATGGCATGCCTCATAATCAGAAAGTGGTTGTGGCATGTAAAACCCTATAATTTCCTTTTTTTTAGGGTTAATTGCTTCATCAAAGCTTGTGCATTGGGCCATGAAACGAGTGAAATCGGCCACAGCAAGTAGCCAAAAAAAAAAAAGTCACTGTGATGTAAAAATTCGTCGGTCGTGCTTTTGTAGGTTCACTGCTACTCGTGTGCTTAGTCTAAAGGTAAATCGTTAACAAAGTGCGTACATATCCCTGAAAAAGTTGTGCGCTCACGGCAAGGTTTGATAAAAATGCATGCCACCCCTCTCCCCCTTCCTTCGCTGTTGTGTCTGTGGGATTTTGCGAACCTTAATGTTCACAGGTTGGCAGGTACACACTGTCCTGTCATTCACTTGGCACTTAGCGCCAATTATTGTTTATGCTATGGAGGTGTGCAGTGTCCTCTCTGCTTGCAGGTTTCCAAGAAGCATGGCTGTCAAGAAACAGTGGGCACAGGCTATGGGCCGCACGGGCTGGTTGCCATTGCAGACGACCGTCGTCTGCTCCGACCATTTCAGACCCGCCGATATCACCACGGGGTGTCCACTTACCGGAATCCCTAAACCTGAAGCTATTCCAAGCATCTTTGAGGGCAAGACGTCTGCAGAGGTTTGTGGTGGTGGCCCTTCATTTTTTTTTTTTACTCTTAACGGTAGCAGCAGTGTGACACTGCCGTCGTACAGGCTTGAGATGTGCAGTACTGTCCAACGTTAATGGGAATGCCTGATTGGTATTTGAAGCATTATAGCTGTAATAGTTTTCTTGCTACTGTAATAACCGGAATTTAGGTCGAAATTTTGTCCAAGAAAACGTGGCAGAAGGTTGACCCCCATCTTGTATGCTGGTAATTTTTTACCGGTTTATACTGGTATTTTCAATCTTTAGAATTAATGTTTTTGGGTTGACCTATGTTCCGGTCCCATCTATATTCCTGGTTTTACGGTATGTCATGGAAAAGTGACTGGCACGATGCCTTAGGCACACACGCGCTTCAAAAAAAAAAGCAAATTAGCTGCAGGCTTTGCCTTGCTTCTTAGCTATAATTAATGATTGAATACTGAGTATAAGTTTCCTTTGATAGTTGACCACAGTGTACATGGCTTATATAGGAGTAGAAGCTTACTACCGCATTTACTTGCATAATGATCGCACTCGTGTAATGATCGCACCCCTGAATTTTGTCGTCAAAATTTCATTTTTTCTTTTTCCTGTGCAATGATGGCACCCTGAACTTGTCACAGTGATATGTGGTGTTCCAAGTCTAGCTAATGGTGATTGCGCTTACCATCTGTCAAATGCTGTCAAATGCTACGCAAACGACTCTTGAAGACACATACACCAAGCGTTTGCTTCGCTTGTTCATCGTCCATGTCGACCGTGTCGATTGTGGGCAACTGATGCATGTTTTTCATGATTGAGCTATGCATGAGGACAGAGAGAGAGAAAACCAAGAAAAGCGAGACGCAAAGCCCGCAAAGTGGCACCCATCCTTTGCCCCCTTCTCATCGAGCGCAGACATGCGCCCTGGATGCAGTAGCGGACAGCCCAGTTGATAGAAGATGGTGCTGACAAAGCACAATTTGGTATCGCTTCAGACTTGGCTGTAAATTTTGCAAGGCTCAAAGTGTGAGCTTGCAAAAGAGCGCCGCAATCATGACGGCTGCAACCAGGGGTTATGTCGATCAACAGAAAAGGAGGGCTTCGTTCACCTGAGCGAAACCCCTGGAACCAACACGGTAGAAGCAGCTGACATCTACCGAGGTCCGGAAGCATGTTGCTACTGACGATGAAACAGGTGGTGCTTTGATGGAGGAGCTTCTGAGTGTGGATAGTGCTGCCTCGCTATGCGAAGAGATCTCCAACGGCGTGATCATTGTCACGACAGACGGCGGCTTCGTGCGACGGGGGTGACGATATTGACAATGACCCATCTTTGACACCGACCTTTATGTTCATGTGAAGTACACTGCCATCGATCAAGTCGCTTATTGATTACATGCACACTTATTGCCGCTAGTGTTCGTACAGCAGCTGGACACCACAGACGTGAATCTGAAACTCCTGCGAAAGCAAATATGGATTTCTATTTCAATGCGCCTAATGGTTAATCGGCTGTGAAAAATGAAACTAAATGTTTCATTTTTCACAGGCTACTGTGCACAATGTCTATTTTTATGTGCAAGTGGCAAATTTGGTTTCAGACCTACAAAGGTATGTTTGGCAGCTTTTTTTGGGGGCAGTCCAGATAAAGCAATGATTGGTTCTAGCAATCAGATCATTCTTGATATTGTTATAAGTGGACTGCAATGTACACACGCTTCATTCTATCAAGGCTCTAAGTACATGATGTTCTATGGACAAGAAGTTACAAAAAGTTAAATACTTCATTATATAGAGAAGTTTGTTATATTGAGGTTTAACTCTGGTTGAACATTTGCCACTCCTGTGGGAGGCAGACGAATGCTGCCGCTGGCTACCTCCTGTTAAAATGGGTACATGCTCGCTCTCAACCTGGTGCTTGGCAACTGCGGGAATTCCAGACGGTTGGAAGCACTTCCACCTGATGGGAAATCGGCAGCATTGGACCGCTACATTCCTTAATATCTCATTGTGCTGTGATTGGCTATGTTTATGCTGTATCCTGTATCCTTCTGTCATTTTGTGGTACTTGGAATGGACTTTACAGGCGCTTTTTATTGATAGATTAAATTAACCCCCTTCCATGCGTTGGAGGATACGTTCATCCTCGCTTTTCAGGATCAAAACTCCGAAAGACGAGCCCAGTTTGTCATTGGTATTTTGCATTTTCTAGCTATGTCATAAACGAGCCTAGTTTTGTCTCGGTGCTTAGTAGTAATTTTGCTACTAGATGGCAGCACGCAATCCATGGGGCAGCGTAAGCAGTAGCACATTTATTCTTTTTGAGGAAGTAAAACATGTTGGCAATGGGGTTCTTTAAAAAATAATCTGGCCATTTTTGGTCAGAATTTGCTATTATAGCCTGGCATGGAAGGAGTTCATATAAATTTTCTTAAAAGGTGACTGCAAGGATATGATTACTTTGTGTCCATGCCCTTACATGGTCATCTGACCTTATATTCATGATTAATATTTTACACAATGTTTTGCTAGTTATACTTAAAAAGGATTGAAGGCAATGTGCAATAACATTGAACAAGGAGTCTTGGGAGGATATTAGACAGTCTGGTGAAATTCTAAAAATTTCAAGGATAGAAGTTGACCGACATAAGAAATAGGGTAATTGGAAATTATCGACAGAGCCTTCGTTGTTTAGGGGACATGAAATAGGTTGATGATGATAACCTCTTTCATGATTCAAAACCAGCTTCACCACCTTTCCACTCTGAGACGGTTGCTCTACGAACAAAAGCTAGCCACAAGACAAGTAAATGGTAGGGTGGGGGTGAATTCACCGACAACTCGGTTCAGGTATATGTAAACTTTTTCTTTCACAAAACTTGAAGATGTCTGCAGAACTTGTTTGCGTATTTGATGTCACTTCCCCAAATGTGTGCTCTTTCATCATACAGAGGCGCGCTTACATTTATGCTATGTTTAACCTCTGTGAGCAAGACACGCAGGTCTGATGCTCTCAGAAGCTGCTGTGGGCATTGCTGACCCACTACAGTGCAGTCCACTTATAACGATATCGAGAAAGACAAAAAATAGTATGATCGTTATAACTGATGATCGCTATATCTGGACTGCAGTTATAAAAAAATTATTTAAAAAATAAAAAACGCGGAACATACCTTTGCAGCTCCGAACTCGAATTCGCTACCTGCTCTAAAGAATAGATGATGTAGAAAGTCGGCTGTGAAAAACAAACTTTATTTCTAGCGCCAATGACCATGTCAAGGGTCAGGCGCGCCGAAATAGTCCGAAATCAGCACTTGCTTTTGCAGCAGCTTCAGCTTCACAACTGTGGTGTAAATGGATTCCAGCTGCTGCGCGAACACTGGCGGTAATCCTTTGGCATGCATAAAATCAATTAAGGAGTCAATCGAGGACAGTGCACTTTGCGTGGACATCATGGTCGGGGTCAAGGAGCCACTGCCGATCTCGTTGTCACTGTCGCTGCTGCCGTCGCCACCGTCGCACAACTTTGCCGTCTGTCAAGACAGCACATCTTCGGCGATCGCCTCGTCGGTGACCTCATCGCAGAACGAGGCAGCACTGTCTGCAGTCAAAAACTCCTCCATCGACGCACCACCTGTGTCACCAGTAGGAACAAGCTCCCAGAGCTCAGTTATGTCAGCGGCTTCCACCGTGTTGGTCTCAGTGGGTTGGGGAAGTTCATCCTGACGCACAAAGCCCGCCTTTTTGAAGCAGTTGTATATGGTTGACTGCTTTACTTCATACCATGCACCGTAAATGAAGCGCACGGCTTTCAAAAGGCTGATCTTCAGGTCAGGTGCCTGTCTGCATGACCCAACGTGCCAGGAGCTGCGCGGTCAATGGCTAAAATTAGCCACTCCAGCATGCGCTGCCGATACAGGACTTTAAAGTTGGCGATTATGCCGGCGTCCAACGGTTGAAGGCCTGCCGTAGTATTCGGAGGCAGAAACATCAATTCGACAGATGTTAGCTTCGGGTTAACGCTGTGTGCGCTACAGTTGTCAAGTAGCAACACTACTTTTCTTCCTTGGCCTTCAATTAAACTGTCGAACTCGAGCAGCCATTCTTCGAACAGGTCGCGGGTCATCCACGGCTTCTTGTTGCTGCGATAGCAGACCGGGATGTGCTGATTCTTAAAGCACGTTGGCTTCTTTGATCGCCCGATCATGAAAGGCTTGAGACGATGGCTCCCGTCCATGCTAATGCACAGCAACATGGTCACCCTAAGTTTCGAGTGCTTCCCGCCGGGGCATCGATCTCCTTTAAGAGCGTGAGTCTTCGACGGCAACAATTGAAAAAACAGCAGTTTCGTCGCAATTATATATGTCCTTCTCCGCGTAGCGCTCCAGCACGCCGGGCAGCTTTGTCTGCAGCCACTGCTGCTTTGCCTCTGTGTCCAAAGACGCCGCTTCCCCTACCACGTTTTTTGTAAACGATTCCGTGCCGCTCTTTAAAGCGCTGAATCCAGCCTCCCCCAGGCTCAAACTTTGGCCGTCCCAGAAGAAAAGCGAAGTTTTTCGCTTTGGTGGCAAGTATTGGCCCACTAATAGGCACATTATGCGCGTGGGTTGTGATGAACCACTAGTAAAGCGCCTCTTCAACATCGGCGTACAAAGGGTCTCTGACCCTTTTCCACTGATCGGCATGGCCGCTGATAGCTCCTGCTTTCACAATCGCGGTGCTCCCGGTTTTCAAGATGGTTGATATCGTCGACTGGGCGAGCTCGTACTTCTTCACGAGGGCGCTCACCTTGAAGCCGCGTCGAGAGTCCTGCAAAATATCCATCTTCGTGTCAAGCGACACAGCTTTACGCTTTGTCGGCGCCATCTTCGAACGGGGTTGTAGTTGTACCGTTGGTTGCACGCTGCTTCAGTGGCGTCAGCCTGCTATCGCGAGAGAGAGAGAGAGAGACTGGGTGCGGGACGGGCGGCACCGTGCCGCTTTGCTCGTTGTTTTTTTTTTATCTTTCTCTCTCTTTCGGAGTGACTGTGGCCGACGCGCATGAAGCAGCTAGCGCCATCTTGTGGCGCGCTGCGCCTACTCAAGTACTCTCTCGTGCATGGGCGGCGCGGGACGCGCAGGATGGTAATGGCGGCAGATACGAACTTACGGAGGTAAACATCGCCTCGTCTCGACATCGTTTGTTTCAGGGAATTAAGCAACGCAAATGTTACGATTATTTTGCACAGTAGAAGCCATCTGGACGGCAATATTTTGGTCGTTATATCCGATATGCGGTGAATAACCCATCGTTATAAATGTTTTTTTTTCCCCATGGACCTAATGCATAAAATGACACTCTCATGTCGACCCATCATTGTAACCGATATATCGTTATATGCGGTATCGTTATAAGTGGACTGCACTGCAGTACTGTGCATGATATGCATGAGCATGACGGTGCGCTCTTTTCTGCAGATCACATGGGAGAACGATGCGACGGAGCCGGGAGAACAATCGGTCCCCTCTGACCGCAGTGGCTGGAAAATGATATCATTGCTTCCAAGAAAAACGACGACAAGAGGCAGAGGCAGAGATTCCAGTGAAACACGCAGCAAATCCACTGGGGTAAGAAGCGCCGCTGTAAAGCGAACTTTAAGCAAGGCATCCCCTCCATTTGCTGAGAAGAAGAAGGCGTCAGCCCCACTCACGTTCATGGACATCATGGAAGTGGACACATCTAGCTTCTGGCTGAAGACCTTAAGCAACAGGATGGTGAACTTTGTCCACATCACGCACCGACCCATGCCGTGCATCACACGATCAGTGACGGTCTCACCTGACATGTCCGTGATGGTGGCCATTGAGAACGCGCGCCTGAGCCTGCTGCCGTGCGGCACGCCGGTTCCCAATAAGGTTGACAGCGTCGAGACGTTGCAGAATCTCCTGCAGAGGGTCGAGGAGCTCGAGAACTGCACGCGGAATGACAACTGGCAGCTGCATAAGCAGAGCACGCTGAAACTTGTTGGCCGCTTGCTGCAGGAAGTGTGCCGGGAAGTGGGCAGCGCGGACAGTCAGATTGGAGTGCTCAGCTCGATCAGAGACCAAGTTGACGAGCTGTTATGAAAGGGCTCAGCGAGAGTGGAGTGTGACCCTGCGTAGATTTTTGTAATTACACTTGGAAAGTGCATTCAGTGTCTTTATTGTATACTTTCATGTACCATCTTGTTTCCACACTGTGTAAACTCCATTGCAGTCAAACTTGCAAGTGTCTAGACTGTGGCAATGTTTTATTGCTTGTGTGTGCCACTGTAGCTCTAGAGCAAGGGCTCTCAAACTTTGTGACCTCAGGGAAGCCCACCAGCCAGAGTGCCATGGAACTCCTCCTCTTTTCAGCGATGTAATTATGCACACTCACTAAAAGCACTTATTAACCCTTGGAGGGTCACCGCCATGCATGCACGACGGCAGAAACAAATCCCTTATGATATCCATAATGGCCAGTTACCTAATGTGTGAAAAAAAAAATGTGCCTTTTCAAATAAAGCGGCACCTGGCATAGTTGAAGAGGTGCTGCAACCTCCCGTCACTTCTGGAAAAGCATTTTTATCTTGCCGCTCCTCAGCTTCCAGCTAAACTCATTTTTTGCTTCACTCTATTGTGGCTGCCACCGCAGCAGGTCAGGGGTATTCCCGCTTTGCCTAGTTTACTGCCGCCGCCGCACTTGTGTGTGGTCTCCATCATTTGCAGTTTTGCACGTTGTCCTTGATCTTGATCGCCATCTTCCTTGATGTGAGGGACTTATGATAAGATAGTCTTTTTTCCTGCACAGCTCCACACACCGCACTGCAGCATACGCTGGCCGTACCATTACTGCTCTTAGCACTGCGTGCTGTAAGCAATGCCTACACATAAACGAAATTTCAGCTGCACAAAATTGTATATTTCATGAACAAATGTCGCCAATCAGTCTCGCTGCAGAATGAATTCAATGTACTGGTCGCAACGCTAAGCCTAAATTGCCCAACTGCCTGGCATTTATCGGTGTCCCTGTGCGCATTCAAATGTTTACCACATGTTTTTATTTTGAATGAGGTGGAAACTCTCGCGGTGCAGTAGGAAACCAGCCTGTACCGAAGCAGCACTGTGCTGACACCAATGCGATAGAACAACAAATGATGCAGGAACATGCCCCACGTTTCCATTACAATATTGTGTTCAAACGGCCAATATTGCAATGCGTCAGCAACAAAATTAAACTGGGCAGATGCTGCTAAATTTGGAAAGGTTTGTAAAGCTTGCAGAACATCCAAGTTGATTCCCGCTAGTGTGTTGCAAACTCTCGTCACAAACATGAATTAAAAGCATGGACACTGGGCCCGCGAATCTTGCAGTGAGGAGTTGTGTGCGCCGCTGCCGTGTGGCTGTCTCAAAGACTGCTGAAGTGCAGATGTGGAGCACGACAGCTTCGTTAAATCTTACATGTAATGCAAGATTTCTTCTCACTAACCCAATTTGATAACCCCTGCTCTAGAGCAAAGCAGTGATCTTGTAAATTATCATTAAAATATGTTTGTCAAGCTTCACTCATTCCATAGTTGTATCCCCTCATTCAGTGCTTTAGGCTTTGTACACCTCCTTGGAAATCCTTAAATTGGAAAAATAAAAGATTCAAGGGCCTCTAAAGCTCCTTGAAAATTTGGGTTGGGAGTGACTTTTGAGCATTCAAAGTAACACACTCCACATCAAGGCTATTCCATAGACACCGCGTAATAGTATCGGGAAGCAGTCCTAGATATTTTCTTCTCGTATAGGCGATGCAAGTGGCATGGGCACAGCCAGCAATGACAGGCTCGTTTAAAATACAATTGTCGTCGGGAAGCTAGACAAAACCAGATCGAGCAACTAAGCCGTACCGCTGTTGTGTTCTTTTCCTGTCTGGTTCCCACCACAGCTGCCGTGGCTTCATTTTTGAGCCACAGGCTCTAGAAATGCCTGTTTGTTGGCATTTTATGATATGGTGGAAGGTACGTTTCAGTCATTTGGCTTTAATGCGACCAATCTATTTGGCTGAAGCCGGACACTACTAATCATCACGCTGGAAGGTGACTGACATCATTACAGTGGGAAATTCAACTTTGTAAAGCCACCTGAAGAGTGTGAAGTGTGTGTGTCCAACTCACCAGCTGCTTAGCTGCAAGAAATTGCACTTAGATATTTCTTTTCCCGTGAATGTGCACGATTAAGGCTTGTTCCCACTTCTTGGAATATTGTTTGTTGCATGCTTGGAAACCTTTTAATTGTCCTTGAATTTTGGGTCGATGGTTCTGCATGAACCTTGCAGTCCTTTGGTAATCATTTCTGTTTTGTCTGTTCTGGAGAGCATGTGCAGACATGTTCTGTATAAAGCAAGCAGCGTGTGTAATTTCAAATGGAGAATATTTGTTATCAGCTATAAGCCTTCAGATATGACAGCAAAGACAAAATTGACACCTGTTCTATGCTAGCTTCTCTGCATAAATATCAATGTCCTGACTGCTATTGTAACCTCTGGTTTTGCTTTGAAAGCCGAACGTCGTAACGATTTTCATGATGGCTTTCAATGTCAAGCAAGTACAGAGTTTCAGAGGTAGTGGCACTCTGTGTACACTCGGGGAGGTGAGCAAAAGGGACCTGTAATGCATAAAAGCACCGGTAGCAGAACCGCTTGAGGGGTGGGCATCTTATAACAAGGAAGGGAAGGGGTACATATTTTATGATAATTTTTTACAGCAAAGCTGTATACCTCTACTGTCCAAGGAAATCTTTTTGTCGTAATTATCCTATGAAACTATGGCCGGGACGACGAAACGAGCAGCTTGCCATCAAATGTACACTAAACACGGGCCAATGATTCAAATCTCAGTCAACAGTAGCACTTCCTGCACATAAGTGGCAGCAGTTACAAATTGTGATGCTAGTCTTCCCGCTTCTAACTTGCTTCTTTTGCTTTTACTTTTGCACAGCGAAATGTGGTGGTGTGGCTATCTGAAACTGTAATCTCCTTTTTAAGACTGTACAAAAAGGGCGTCATTGCTTTAACGGAAAGCCGTGCAATTCATGTTGCGATGGCACCTCCCAAATCGGGATTTGCTACCAAATTTTTGCCCACAGCACACTAAAAAGTACGATTTGCTCATCTGCTATTATTATTTAGAAAGAAATGTAGTAAAGTACTTTACATTTCTTTCTAAATAATACAGAGCTGGTTTTTACGTATGCTCACTACACGACTGTAGCTACTGTGGGAAGTCGCTATTTTGAATACCAGAGAAGTGTAACATAAAAAGGTGTTCGACGATTACAATACTCCCTAATGCGAAATTTCAACGCAGCTCGATCCACGTTTTAAATAATTTTAATCCGAAATCACTGAACCAACTGGCAGTGTGCCAGTGCTGTCAGTGCCTCTAGCATGATGAGCGTCAGTGCCTCTAGCATGGGAACTCTAGCATGATGAGCGGCATCGGAGCCAGCTGTGAAAGAACAACGTACGAGCAGTGGCACAAGCGTGTTCGCGCAGTTGCGCCAAGGGATGACGACGTTCAACCCAGGAACAGGTGCCTAAAAGATCTGCGGTTCAAAGCTGCACTTTATACACCACAGTTTCTACTGGGTCTCTTCGATTTTTAGAGTCAGCAGCCACATTCTTTACTTTGTTATTGTGCTGTCGTAGCCTATTATCTATACATATCCCAGTTTGACCGACGTAGGACATTCCACACGTGAGAGAAGTGCGGTATACAGCACATGCGTTACATTCAGTGAATTTGTTTTAGAGCGCAGCTCTTGGCGCCGATATCTGCTTTGGGCGTTTGCGTAAACAAGGTAACGAGCAGAGCGAAGGATGAGATAGGGAATGTGAAGCGCTGCGGGGGGTAAAAAAAGTAACTTCTTGCGATAGCGAAGACGACGGGAGGAGGAAAGCAAAGGAGGAGGCTACAGTGAAAGCATGTGACAGGAAGTGGAGGAGGAGTGGAGGGGAGACTGCCCTGCACATGCGCCGAGTTACCTGCGGTAACAGCATCTGCAGCTGCGTGGGCGATCTCGTCTGCACTTCCGAGGGGAGCAGGGTGGCGTGAAGTGGGGACGGCTGCGCTCGTTCACGGCGTCAGCTGCTGAGGTCAGTCCGTTGTACCAGAGTGTGTGATAGGATCACTGCTCCTGCAAGGGGCAATGGCGAGTGGCTACGAGTAAGGCTTGACGTGATGCTCCCTTGAGTGTTGTTGCCTCTGGCTCTGGTGGCACGACTTGCCCATGACAAAGGGCCGCTAGCTCTCTTCTTTGGTGGAACGAAAACATGAAAAGTGTAGTGCCGTGCAAGATGGGCTGTGCGGAGATGATGGTTACAATGGGTGCCAGATAGCACGCATCCTCTGTATGGAAACGAAGCGCTGCATGAGTGGAGGTCTGTCCGCAGCGGCTGCTGTGAATCGTGCCCACGCATCACCCACGCGTTGCCTCTCGCGACCCCCTGATTAGCAAGGCAGTGACCGCACTTAGCTCCATTTGCAATGTGCCACACAAGACATTGCGATATGCCGCATGCCAACTATGTTACTCGTAGCGTTCTCTTTCTAATATAAACCGTGTACCTATATAATCATAACACAAAATATTGACATGCGAAATGAAAACGCATATAGAGCCGTGCTAAATTTTGCATAAGGAAGTATTGTAATCGCCAATGAATTTTTTTATGATTCTTTTCACAGGTACAACCAGTGATTCCTGTGATACCAAAGATACAACTGCAAAGCCACGTTTAAAGAAACTGTTATCACGAGTAGAAGCAAGTGAGAAATGGCGCACCTGATAATGGAAGCTAGAAACATATCAACATTTGTTGGTACATGCGTCATTAAGAACATCAATTTATTTACAAAAGAACTCGATTATCTTTATACGCGTTGAACGTACACCGGCTGTCTATCAATCGGTGTGTCCAAAAAAGATGTTTGCATGTGGTTTCCTGTTTTTGTGCATGTTCACTGAGCTATCAACACGTGTCCTATGACGTTTTGAGGGTAAAGCAGCAAAGAGAACTGGGAATAACTCTGTTGTTGAAAGTTAGCATTGTGTGTTTGTCAAATGTGCCCTTCTGCGTCTCTGTCATTCAGCCTAATCTGTCGTGAAACCATGGCGCTACATGTAGTTGTACAGTCGCCCAAATCTTTAACTGGTGTGCGGGAGCGGCGACTTTTCCGTGCGTCAGCGCCGTTTGACGCGGCTAAGCTGGAAACAGCCTAGTAGACGATGGGCCCAGCTGAGCGCGCTTTGTCCGCATGCGCTTAGCCTCAGACTGTTTCCAGCCTCGCCCCGTCAAACGGCGCTGACGCACGGAAAAGTCGCCGCTCCCGCACACCAGTTAAAGATTTGGGCGACTGTACCTGCAAATGTTACTGGCAAAAAACATTCAAAACGTCAAATTCCAGTAGATATTACAATACTTTATGATAAGGAGCCCTGGTTGCACAGAACACTAGAAAATTTGCACATTTGTAAACGCCACTGTGCTGAAAGTTTAACTATAATCAGGGCCGCCATGTGAGGGCGCTGCCTTCATCCTCCCTCAAACATTCATTCCCTGTGTTTCAAAACGTCCCTCCACTCGACGCTTGACCAATGATGCTATGTAAAGCATGTAACCTAAAGTCGCTAGATATTTTTGCTGAAACAGAAAATCTAGGCACTTTAGTATAACCAATCTCCTTGACATCGACTCAAGGAACTGGGTGGTAGCGCCACCCCTCAACAGAAGTGGTCACTGCATTTCCTTCATCATGGCCTCCGAGATTGCGTGCGCTGACAGGTTTTACTCCGGCCCTCCCATTCGCGCCCGGCCGTCCCCTGGAAGGTGCTGTTAGCCAAGGGCCCTGGCGCACTCTGAGACGGCCGTGAAAGGCAAACCGCCGAGATATCTACGTGTGCATCGCTTTTCTTGTCAAGGGTTGCGGAAAATTTCCGCAGTATACATCCCAGGCAATTTTTCGGCTCTGCCTCGTGCGTGTTGCCGTGCCAACCATCTAGTTCTCTAGTGCCTTTGCTTTAAATAGTGAAGCTTTGCAAAACTCGCCAGGTTTCGTGACCGTGTGTGTTGCGGCCTGACTGTTGCAAGGAACCCACGTGCGCCGCTGGGTTCTTTGAACCACCGCCATATGGCGCTCGCTTACGCACACGATAGTGTGCGTAAGCGAGCCATTCACGGCGACGTCAACGGTATAGTAGGGAACGCTTATCCCTGGCTCTGTGCGCAATATGTGCTGCATTGCGGAACCGAACAAAATCTCACCATGGTAAATGAAGCATTTTCTGCGGGCACGGAGCAGAGAATCGCGAAATGAAAACAGTAGCCCCGTAACACTTCCACACATCGCACGGGCGACGCATCCACACTTACGGGGCGATGGTGCTGCCACCTACAGGCCGACCTCGCGGCCAATAACCTCTGCCTTACGGGGGTAGGAGCCATTGCATTTGCGGGTACGAACAATTGATGATGATAGTTTTTTGTCAACGTTAAGCCATGACATTTCTGGATCCAGGCTTCGCTGTAAACGATAGCGTGTCGAGGTACGGTCATAGTTCCGATTCATACCCGCCATAGTTGCTTAGCGACTTTGGTGCTGCGCTGCTATGCACGAGGTCGCGAGATCAAATCACGAACACGCCGGCCGCATTTCCATGGGGGCTAAATGCAAAAATACGCGTGGTACTTGGATTTAGGTGCACGTTAATGAACCCCAGGTGGTCAAAATTGATCCGGAGTCCCCCACTGCGACGTGCCTCATAATCAAATTGTGTTTTTGCACGTAAAAAACCCCTAATTCAATTCAATTGCCGACCCATTCCGTACAGCTTCAACATTTTCCGTGCATGGCTTAATTCCACTGGCGCTAATACGACCTACACATGTGACTGAGTCTTTGAAGAACTTACATTTTTCTTGCTTAAGGTGAACGCCGTGCTCCCAAACCGAGTAAGTACGGCTTCAACACGTTCGAAATATTCCCTTTCCGAAATGATGAGGACATCATCAAGATCGCAGGCAACACCCTTCACGCCTTTTAATACTTGATCCATCACCGACTGGAATATGGCTGGAGGTGAAAGTATGCGAGGGGAGCCGACGATCGGAGCTCATCTCGCGCTTGCACGGGAGGAAAGCGGAGGGGGAAGCGCGTCGTCTTTCGTCGCGCGCAAGCCACGGCTGGGAGGGAGGGGCGGCGGCGTTGTACTCCGACAGCAATTGTGTGTTGCGCGGCGGCACGCGCCCTATGTTGAAAGTGATGTGTGTTGGGGGTAGAGTCTAGGCAATCTAGGTGCGCCTACGTCTTTGTGTGTGCTGCGTTCTAGCCGCTCAGTATAAGTTGAAGCTACAGACAGGGCGTAGTAGTAGTATTAGTAGTAGTAGTAGTAGTAGTAGTAGTAGTAGTAGTAGTAGTAGTTGTTGTAGTAGCAGTTGTAAACTACTTAGAGAACGAAGGTTCGCTCGCTGCTGCTGCCACGATTCCTCACGTCAGCGTTTCGACAGCGAGTGTCCGCGGCTATAGAGCCTGATGTGTTCATATTTGCTTGTGCGCGCTGATACCATGCTTGTTAATTTAGTAAGCGAATGGTTGCAAGTTCACACGGCCTATAAAACTACTATTTTTACTTCGTGTAGCTGTCTACTAATTTGTTATCGCAACCGATGCTTCACCTTTCGGGCGAAACTGCGACTTTTTTTACTGTTTCAGGAAACAAAACCAACTTGAACATGTCATAGTATACTTGACCCGAACAGCTAAGTGGCGTCAATATGGTATTAGAAATTTGCATTACCAACGTTTTTCCATCCACGCGTCCGCGACCAACAACGTTCACGATTTCTCGTCTTGTGTGTCTTACCACTCGACAACGGAAGAAGCGTTCGCCGGCCTCGTCACATCAAGATAGCATAGGGACTCGCGCCAGCAGCTATTGGGAAAAGTAAAATGCTTGACTCTATTTGTCGGCCATGTTAGACAGGCAAGAATAAGGCTTGAACCGTGAGCTGTCTGACGAAGTCGGACGGCCGCAGATGCGGCTACATATCGTGATAAACACGTGGGCGACCAGACGACATGGGGAACAGGGGAAGCAAGCGAACAGGTGCTCGCTTGCTTCCTGTATAGGTCTGATACATCGCTGCCACCCTGAGCGCCGAGGATAACAGCGTCACGAATTCGGCGACATTTTGCTGTCCTCTGCCGGGTGAGCGGGTGGCTATTTTCGCTTACAAAGCAAGTAAAAAAAAAAGTGCGCTTCGTTTCAGTAACAACATGTATCTAGCACATCACAGACGACTCAAAGCTTCTTTCGCCGGCACGGTCTGTATTGTTCCACAAGCGAACAGATGGAAACCGTCCACGCCAAAAACAAGTCCAACCATCACGCTCCGAAGACTCAGCCAGACGCATTCAGACGTTGCTTGAAGAACCGGACCCGCTCGAAAGGGTCCGCCGTGCAGTTCCCGGTGAAGTCCCCGAGGTGAACGTTGTAAAGAAGCCACGACCAGCCTGCGCGAAGCTTGCCGGACTTCCTGAGGGCGTCCAACTGCACAGAAGGTGAACACAGTGCGCGGCCTTTGTTAACGATAAGTTGATGGGTCCACGCGTTTTTTTTTCTCTTACGATTATTCTAAGCATTGCTATGCCTAAAATACGGCAACAGTCGGTCACTGTGTTGAGCAGAAGTATTGCGATTGGGCTATGTAACATACGTCATGGTAGTTTAGAGGCCATGGTTTAGCGCTTCTGTGCTTCGATGTCACAGGTGCGATCCCGGGGGGGGGGGGGGGGGGTTTCGAAATGCAAACGAATAAAGGGGAAACGCACGTGTACTTGGACTTGGGAACAAGTTAAGGCGGATTCTAGGAACGATTAAGGCGGATTCTTGCACTACAGCGCAAATAATAATCACATCGCAGTTTAGGAACTAAAACAGCCGCATCCACTTTTTGTGGTAATAGAATGACGTCAGTGCTCAAGGCGTCTTAGGAACGCCGAGACTCCCAACCACATTTGAGACATTCTAATTCAAAATTAGAAAGTTAGATTAATGCTGGTACATGATAATACCAGTAGTTTTCCACGTAGTGTCGCCCCACGCTGTATGAGAAAGGCTTTGTGCAAGTCTGCGAGTATGTTTCTAGTCTGGGATTCAATCGAAATGCGCATACCTTCAGCGCTGAGTGATACTAATTCTGCAACCTCGACTTGAGCGTTAACGTATTTGCAGAAACAATAACGAATTAAGGAACCTATTGGCTATCACAGAGCCTTTGATGGTGTCCCATCGCATCTATAGTTTTTGTCCAGAAAAACAAACAAACGAATACCCTATTTTCTGGAGCGTGCGCGCATGCCTCGTTCAGTCACATATGTCCAAAGTGCTCATATGTGCAAACGCAGATATACACAGTAGGCACAGCCTGGTATTTGGATTTCCAGTCTGCCCCAGTGTATGCGAATACCGCCTACTGCTCTATGCTTTCATCAACTATGCTGCAACAAACTGCGGAGAAGGTCCACGTTTTTTCATATACCGTGCCTCGTAAAGTTCTGGCGCTGGTTACACCTCCGACAGAACCAGACCGCTCGTGTAAAAAAAAAAAAGCCATACCTTATTGTTTTGCAACTGAAGAGCTTCGTTTACTGCAATACACTTTGGCACAGTTGTCGGCGACGTGATAAAGTTGCGCGTTTGCAGTGGACAATAAGGAGCGCCTGGAACTGCTCCAACGCTGCTCTCTTGAGGGTTTGTGGAGGATTGGGGAATTCATTCGGGGTGTGCAGCGAGCGAACATTCCTGCGGTGCTCGTGCAGTGAACGAACACGAGGAGCACAGAAAGCTACGTGCAAAGCGTTTTGACGGTGGCCAGTGCCTGTAACGGCAGTTTACGAGCAGTTCTAGGTGTGTCTGTTTTCTCGCTAAAAACACTTTGTTAGAGCAGTACTGAGTGCTTTCTCACGGCTACACAGACACGGCAGAGCAGTTAAGAGGCGCGGTGGCTGCCCAATGGCAAGCCCTTTCCTTACGTTCCCCGAAACATTGTCAACAGGATTCTAACCACCGCATTCTAGAACGTCCATCAACACTGCTGATGCTCGACTCAAGAAAGTTGGTGGCAACGCCGCCCCTCGACATTAAGTGTCACTGGGCTTCAGTGAAACTCCACGTCATTCTTCAGAAGCGCAGAGTCTTCTTCAGTTGAGGGATGACGCAGTGCTCAACTCGGTATATTGGAGGAAGAACTTCGGAGTCGAGGACGGTTTGAGAATGCGGGGGTTAACATTCGGGTGGGCAGTCTGTTGCACGGGATTATGCAAGTGAAATTCCTAAATGTAGCAGGGCTTACCTTATCTTTGAAAGACTCATCGTCCTCCCAGCTAAACAGTATTTTCTCGTCAGTAAATGGGGAGGCTATTTTTATGCCACCTGGCAGCAAGGTGCTGGTTGTCGAATGTCGACAGCCCTGCGGTGAAGCACATGGAAAAGATTCATCGTTGCAGTGCCACTCACAGCTTTAAGAAGGAGAACATTTTGAAACAATTCTTTTCACATTTTTTTTTCTATTCCTTCTGGTTCTGTTAATTTGCCTGCATGGCGTGGCTTCCCGCTTCTGGGCGGACGGATGATCAGAATTAATCGGAATTGGAGGAACACAACCTTTCCAACATAGAAGCCCTTGGTGATCTTAAATCGTGCTGGCAGAGCACACGCTGACAAAGACCCAGTAATTGACGAATCCACTCAAAGGAGCGCACCTAATTTCCGCAAGAATAAGTTAGGTTTATTTGACGGAACACGGCGGCTTCGCCCAGAATGCAAATTTTCTATGTGGTGTCCTGCCGCTTGTTCGAAGGCAGTCATCACCGTCATTGACATTTACACTACGCAGATGGGTCTTCACAAATCTTGCTGGCACGACAACTTTTTAAGGTTTATTGGATCGAGAGAATGAACCGAACATTTTGCCAGGCTGCCCCAAGCCACGCCGACGCTCCTTCGGCCTGATCCACTAGGGTTCACTGAGCAGTAAACCTGTTCTGCGCTGAGTGGACGCCACAAATGGAAAGACGGACAACAATTTTGTGCCGCCGATTTCGCGCACCACATGGTTATTTCTGAAGATCGCCAAATAACCCCATGCCACGTCGTCTACACTAACCCGACGAGCCCGAGAAGCCAACCGGCTCCGATTTATGGTCGGGCTCATCAAAACGTACCCTGTAGTCTGGCACACCTGAAGAAGGGCAAGCGATGGTGATTAAAAGGTCACCGTTGCCTTAGTAAAAAAAAAAATGCAATGCATGGCGGTCTGTCCGTTGAGCGCATCACCCAATTATGATACGTGCCATTGAATGACATGGCAACTGGTTGTTGCAGGGTATCAGGATCGTGCGTTGAACAGGAGTCAGCCTGCCGTGCAATGTAAGACCTGCCCGGGCAGTACGCTAAACGTGTGTACTAGCTACTAGCTTCAAGCATGCCGCCAAGCGTGTCACGCGTGAACGGAAAGTCTCGTCCCTGAGGTTTCGCAGTTTAAAGCATGTTTGTATTGGCAGTGATCCACCCGTTCCAAGACCATAACTCCTGTTTGCAATAGGTTACGCACACGTACACGTGCACGCACGCATGCATGCATACACACAGAGGCGATCAATTTGTACATCATATCCCGTGTCGTTAGCATTACTATGGCCGAACTTCGGGCGAAAAACATTGAATGCAACTAAAAAAGAAAGGTAAGTACTCACCATTACGTCTGATTGTGCGAGGTAGAAGTTTTTGCACGGTTGGTACGCCCTGTTGTCGAGATCTGTCTCGTATGCATTCAGCACGTACACCAGCGTGCCCATCTCGAGAGAGAGACCCAGCTTAGTGGTTCTCTTGGAGTACCTGGAGTCGACCAGGTCTGCGTGGGTGTTCTGCAAGTGTTTTTTAAAGCGAATATCATTATTGGCATTCTCACACCAATTTTCTTTCCGGTTATCTGTCGATTGCACCAAAAATGTTGCCAGATTCCGGAGGCAGCGCAGCATAAAAATGCAGACCATTTGCTTGGCTATGTGCCACCGGGTATTGTTACGTCTCAAGACGGCAGCGGGTATTTTTTGGGTACTCCCCACGAAGCTACTCCGTCATCAGCTCTCAACTAGATGACAGAGGCCGGCGCTGATAACTGACTTGCAAATAAGGAAACTCTCTTTGAAGTACCATCAACCAACGCATTCTGTGGAAGCTAAAACAATCGACAAGGCCAGGCTTGTGAAATCGCTGCAAGCTGACCGTCATGGAGAGTGCACAAACAAATTGATGCAAGGGGCCCACGTCGACGACCTCCGTGAGAACAGTTGCGTTGTGGTTGCGCCGTATGCGGGAGCGATTGAAAATCACCAAAGGGGGAGCCCAGAATGTTGGTGCGACATGAAGGGCGGAGAGCTGCGGCCATTTCGACCCTTCTGGTTGGTCTGGACAGAGTAATGGAATTCTCTCGTCTAATGACCTAGGAGAAGCGATGGCTTAAGAAAATGCGTCAGACCCCAATTCACGATTGCTGTCTGTGGTAATGCGTTAGCACTGAATCAATATAGCACCAGAATGTATTAACGCGACCGCTTAAAGGAGCTCTTGTCGCAGAAAAGGCGGTGTCGTCAGCGTTGGCGTCGGCGGCGTTGGCCGTGAGCGAGAAATCCCCGAAGCCAATTCATACATAAAAACTTGCAAAATGGGCTGGGTGGGAATCGAACCAGGGTTTCCGGAGTGCCGAACGGAGACGCTACAACCCAGCCATGAGTTCGATTGTTCAAAGCGGCACATAAGCGCCTGTAGTGAATGCGGTGTTACCTTATAAACGTGCCGTAGCAAGTTATACTGTGGTGTATATCGGTGATTATGAGCATGTAAATTACAGATGTCGCAGTTAAACGAGTAGCGAATTACGTTTCCGCAACATTTCTTCTGCGCTTCACGCACACGCAGAGCCACCTTGCCGCAAACACAGAAAACCACCTCCTCGCAATGTACGGCGCTGCCCCGACAGATGGCGCACCACTCGCCCGCTTCTCTGTCTCGTTTGAGGGCATTGGGGCCGTGCGGGGACCGGTGCGAGGATGCATGCCCCAATATCCTTGCGTTCGATAAGTTTTCTCGCTCTCTCCCCTTCCAACTTCCAGCGCGCGTCACACGAACTGTCGTGTTTAGGCGACGCGGCTCCTCTTTCCGCTCACAGAGCGATTCCTAGGTGCAGCGTCCGATGCGGGACGCCTCTGACGTGATCGATGTGCCGTAGCGCGTCTGGTGGAAAAGCGTCCCCTGCCATGTGTGCCGTGCTGCTGGCGAGGAGTCATGCGTCTGCGTGGTGCTCCCAAGCGACACAGAGGACAATCCCATCGAGGCGTCAAACCCATGATCGCCTCCGCCTTCATAGCGCGTCACGGCCTGGCTGTCCGTGCCGATCACGACGTTTGGCTCGCGTAGATCGTTTCTCCCTCCGAAACACCGAGTTCTTTGGTTCGTTCCGCTTGCTCAGGCGCACGTGTCGTCTTTGTGCGACTCAAAAGCATGCCGGGTGAATAAGTGGGCGGTGCGAACGGGGTGCGATAACGCTATCGCGTTCCACTCTTGAAGGTGAAGCTTAGGCGTCCTCCAATGTTCTGACACTGTCGAAACAAATTACGCATGAGGTATCTACTGCAGCGGGACTCTTCTTTAGCGTTTCCCTGAGAACACTTTATTTATTTGATATTTATTTTATAAACACTGCCAGCCTTCGGAGAAGGCCGTGGGCAGGAGTGGGCACTACATATGAAGAAATGATAAAAATAAGAAGACACACATTACAAAAGGCTCGCACCACGCACTGAAAAGCAGCGAAAGACCGATAGCTTGCACGTTACTTGCATACAAACCCGTGTTACAGATATAAAACTGTGCACTGATATATTGACACAGTGCTTGACAAGGAAACATTAGATAAAAGCACGGACCATTCAAGGTGCCCATGCGCGTCGCACGATATGACAAACTGCTGTAATTCATCACCTAACGAAGCATCTTGCGAGAGAACCATAGCATATGTCCCGAGATGATAAGTGTTGCTGAAAATTGAAGGCTGATGGAAGAATTGTAAAGCACTTAAGAAGGTCTGTATGGTGGGTTTCTCGACAATGTGTGCACTGAGCCGGTTCTATTCTCGAATAGTTAGCGGAAAAAAATAATTACTGAAGCAATCGGTTCTGCAGGCGAATTCTTTAACTTTTTTTCGAGTGAATTCCTCGTGTGGAACGACGAGTCACCTGTTGAATTTGCAATTCCTTATTGATACGCAGATTATCATGATATATTAAATACATACATTTCAACCTATCACGAGGACGTCTTAGTTGAAGTGTTTCTAAATTAGCTTCTTCTAGCAGCTGAGTCGGAGATGTGTGCCAGCTGTAGGAATTAAAGACGAACCTTATGGATTTTCTTTGAACACTTTCGAGCTTTCTTATATTAACTTCAGTAAATGGGTCCACCTAGCGCCGCCACTGCGATTCTTGGGCGTGGCCTTCGAAATCCATGGCGCGCCGGTGCATGCCAACGCTGAGAAACGTGCCATGCTGCAACTGGGCTCCTCTCGTGCGCTTCTTTCTCCACGCGCTGTGCCATTCAGTGCCACTTGTGAGATGTGCACACGCGGCCTCCGAGACTACAAGCTTGGCGTGCCGATGCCTTCGAACGCTGATAATTGTTCCCTCTCTTTCCGCGCTCGCTCAGTGGCACATTCTCGGAGAGCAGAGTTGGCAGAAGGTACGTTGAAGAGTGCTACACACCCAATGCGTTCATGGCGCAGCTTGCTAAAGCGTTGGCGTGAAAGGCGTTCATAGAAAAAATTGGAGGACGCTTAAGCTTCGCCTTCAAGAGTGGAACGCGACAGCGTTCCCGTCGACCCGCCTAGCGGTGTAAGACAATGGGCTACGGCGCAGCGACTACGCACCCCGCATCGGACGCGGTGAGCGTCGAGCAACGCAGCGTTCGGCGCGGCAAAGAAATGTGCGCCTGAGCAAGCGACGCACGCCTGAGCCATAGAAACAGCTCGTTTCTAAGGCAACACCGCATTCACTAGAGACGCTTTGTACCGCTTTGAAGCATCCAACTCGTGGCTCAGTGGTAGAGTCTCCATCTCACACTCCGGAGACCCTGGTTCGATTCCCACCCAGCCCATCTTGCAAGTTGTTTTTTATTCATGAAGTGCCTGCTGGGATTTATCGCTCACGGCCAACGCTGCCGACACCGACGCCGACACCGACGACACCGGCTTTTCTGCGACACGAGCTCCTTAACGCTGTCGTGTTAAAACGGCACCTGCCCAGTGGGGAAGCCTGTTCATGCGTCGGGTCACTTTCCTTGATGAACCCCTGTGACGTGGGTTTTGATTCTGCTCAGCATCGCGGAAACCAAAGGAATCTTTGTACTCCATTGGAACGCGGCACTTTCACAGTAGCACATTTTGAGTTACACAAGTTGGCGCCGAAGAGGTTCATTGGAGACAAGCACATGCCGAGTTACCCAAGTTGGCGTCAAAGACTTTCATTCAAGAGCAGTACGCACCTACTGGCACAAAGCTAATGGCCCGAGTTGGCATCAGATGTGTTCATTGGGGATAAGTATAGAGCGAGTAGGCCGTACCCGGTACTCCAAGTCGGCGTCGAAGAGTTCCTTCGAAGAACGGTACCTACTCTGTCCCGCGTCTAGAGTGACACATGTCGGCGTGAAGGAGGATCGTTGAAGATCGGCACGTATGTACACATTACCACGTACTCGGGGTTGGTTGGCCCGATGGTTGGTTTCGCACCCTGTTACATCAGTACGGCAGCCTTATGCGCTACCCAATAGACTACTGACTGCCTAGTGAGACTGCGAAACTGCGACTTTTTATATTGGATTTTCTACAGTCATTCTCACTGTCGCTTCTGTGTCGTGACGTAATGACTCAGGAGGTCGTCTGATGGGAGCAAAACATTGCGGCGTTTTGACACTCACTCCAGCATGCTCGGTCGTTCGCCATGCTGCTACATCGGCTCTCGAGACGAGCAGCAGCATAGGAGCCGACCGAGCGAGCGGGATCACAACCTCGCAATGATCTGCTCCCACGTGACCACGTTGGTTGAGGCGCTCCGAGTGTGGCCAGTATAGCTTCTAATCTTAAGAGGTCTACGACTCTCACTTGACGAAGAAAAACTGTACAGTCAGAAATACAATGTCAGTACTCCATTAATTGGCCAGCGCACGCTACGCGCGATCCCCCCGGCCCTGCGCAACTGCGCCTGGGCGTCGTCGTGTTGCAACACTAAACAAACAAGGGTGTGGTGATATCTGCTTATGGCCGTATCGCACGGAGCGAATCCGGAGCTCATAAATAAATAAATAAATAAATAAATAAATAAATAAATAAATAAATAAATAAATAAATAAATAAATAAATAGATAAATAAATAAGTTCATCCGCATGCGTGTGGCATCCGCACTCGGATTTCACGTGGAGTCGACCGCCTCGACTTCTGTTTTCATATTTACGACATATCACAGCTGATGCTTGAGTTACCGTTGGCTTGAGGTTTTTAAGCATGCTTCTTGGGCACTACAAACACTCAAGCAAGCTAGGGCCTGTTGCAGTGCTCACGAGGTCGGGGTAGGACTTTGCAGCTGTTCTCTGGGGATCGGTGAGTCTCTTGCTGTCGAACACCGAGGTTGGAGCGGAGAGGCACGTCTGTAGGTTCTCTATCCAGCCAGTGGAACTGATCGCGATGACCGTGTCAGCCTCCGTCTTTCTGCGTCCAGATAAGCGCAACGTGATTGATTTCAATTAATTTCAGTTTTATTTGACAAAGAGCGGACAACGCCATCAGAACATCTGCAACAATACCTCTTGGTTTGGGCGAGTTCGTTCATGTTCGCAGTTTTCATAAAAACGCTCTAAAGACGAGGACAAAAGGAACACATACGACAGGACTGGCGCTACTTCTTGCTTCCGACTTCCAAGTTGAAAGGCTCCCCTTAGAGTAGAAAGGGAAGCGGTGCCATTTCTGCAATGCTTTTGAAGGTAAGGGTTCACGGATAATTACAGCTGGCAAGAGAGTATTGTGGCGACGCCTAGGGAGCTCCAGATGGCATTGTCCACGTGCGACGGGTTTAGCGACGCGATGGAAAGATCCAGGCGAGTTTCTCTTGTCTCCTCTCCTTTCTGCGACGCTCCTGCCATGTATATGCACGCTGTGAACAGCCTCCAGACGTGGCGCTCAAGACAGCGATAGGAGCTGCAGCAGCAGTGGAAAAGTCCAATGAAGAGAGAAGGAAAGCCTGGCATTTATAGGCCCCTCACCAGGCCGCATAGCAAAGTTTGGTGATACGCTGAAACTTATGTGCCCTCCAGGGAACGTTCTACCGCAAGGATATGTCAAATTGACCCGCCGTCATTGCGCAGTGGCTATGGTGTTGGGCTGCTGAGCACGAGGTCGCGGGATCTGATCCAGGCCATGGCGGCCGCATTTCGATGGAGGCGAAATGCGAAAACACTCATGTGCTACGTGTGTTTCGATTTAGGTGCACGTTAAAGAACCTCAGGTGGTCGAAATTCCCGGAGTCTTCCACCACGGCGTACCTCATAATCAGAAAGTGGTTTTGGCACGTAAAACCCCATAATTTATTTTTTTAATATGTCAAATTGGTTCAATAATAGGTAATATAATGATAGCGCTGTTTTCTTCTGTGATAACGAACCAACGAGCCTGTGAGTCAATCCGTGCTAGCCGAGATGGAAATATTTCAAGTGCGCGCGAACTCACGATTTCAGGACGCCAGCGTCATAGACATTCTTTCCACTTGGCCCCGTCTAGCCTCTGTAATGCTATGTTCAGACTACGTTCGTAAGGCGCCGATTTTTCGTAACATACGTAAGCGGAAGCGCAACACGCGTATGCGTCTAGTTCAGACTGCGAACGTAAAGGTACCAACGTGCGCAATTCTCGCAAAAATCGTGGGTGAGAGTGTTAAAGGGTCGGCAACATTTACGACTGTTATGTTACGACCGTTGCGACACAGCCAATGACCGATAAGCTTTCGGCTTTCAACAACCGGTGACGACACTTCCATCCTCCCGTCTGCAGACAGCTCCGGGCGCGGGAAGTGCCATTCCGCCAATCCGTGCGCACGATTGGCTGTGTTCGTGAACATTTTTGCAGTGCGCCTTGCGAGACTGTTTTCAGTTCATCTGGTTTATCCGCCGAGGAAATCGATGGCCGCAGATGCGTGCTCCGAACTTCGATGGGTGGTCTCACTAGGTTTTCAAAGAAGCGGAACTGCTGACATGCGCATGATGTTATGAAACATCGCAGCGTCACCAACTCGGAGCTTGGCGAAAAGGTTGTGAAAATCGCCGTCCACGGCCCTGTCGAGAAATACTTGCCGCACTCAAACCCTTCTGCGTCGCCTTCGTCGTCTTTGGGCGATTGAATACATGACTATAAGTTTGTTTTGAGCGTGAATTTCTTCGATCTCGGCCAGCGCTCGCATGTTGGCAGGAGCCATATTGGACCGCTGGTGACGTCGATTCTGCAGTACCAAATTTGATTAGCCTGTTGTAAAAGCCGTAATTTAAGCAGCAGTAAATGTGAACAAAGGTGCCGGCTTAACCGCCGTAACGTTTTTTACAGCCGTTACGTTCGATACGCCAAAAGAGCCGTTACGCGCGTTACGACCGTAGTGTGAACATAGCATAAGCGAAATTCGTTCTCCAATATACCGGAGCTTGAGGATCGCGTTACGTTTACGTCTCAGGCGCCGCCTTCTTTTTTCCCCTCGTATATTTTGTTTCTTGCTGCGTAGAGCACTTTTGATTACGGTTTTGGGCGCGAGCTGTTGCGTTTGTCTCGTTTCACGCAGCGCACAATTTGGCGCGCTTTGCAGGGGAACACCTGACTAGCTATACTAGTCAATGTCACACGAACGCCGAAGCAGACGCAAGCGCATCACAGAGCAGGATCGTGGGCTGTAACACGGCAGAAAACGAGACTTTTGTTCTATGCGTGCGCGACTGCCTAGCACGGGAACCGTACTTGGACCTTTATTTTTTTTACTCTATATAAATGACCTGCCTTCGCAGCTTGTGTGTGCTACCCCTGTACTCTATGCAGACGATACTAACCTTATTATAGCAGATTATGAAGAATGCAACCTAATTAATAAACTTAACTCTGAATTACAAATTTTGCACCGTTGGTGTACAATGAATGCCCTTCACCTTAACCCAACTAAGACAGTTTTTATCTTATTTCACTCTGAAAAAAGGAAAACGGCTATTCATTCAGATGTCGTTTACAATAACCATCCGATAAAACAATCTAATGAGACAAAATTTCTTGGTGTTATTATTGATAACCATTTAAAATTCCGCCTTCATGTGCGTTCCGTAGTTCAAAAGGCTTCATATGGCTTGCATGTGCTGTCGAAATGTCGAAACTATTTCCCTCCCCACATACTTATCAATCTTTACTATGCATTTGTTCACTCTCACATTAATTACTGCTTAGCGAGCTGGGGTTGCACATACAAAACTCATCTGTCACCAGTGTTTACACTTCAAAAGAGAGCTCTTCGCATTATAGCACCCAACAGTATGCATATTAAGAGTGAAGATTTATTTAAAACCCTTAACATTCTCAACATTTACGATTTGACAACATACAACATCGCCTCCGTCATGCATCAAATAGTTCATGAAAAACTGGCCTTGACAACAGTCTCGCTCCATCCCTCACTTCGCAATGTTGAAAACACACCTCGCTGTCGTTTTTTTATTGCCTAAGGTAAATACTAATTACGGTCGCTCTACACTACAGTTTACAGGTACCTCAGTTTGGAATAAGCTTGATAGTGAGCTAAGCACTCTAAGAACATTGCATACATTTCTTAAACGATTAAAACTCTCACTTATTAACAATGCGTAACACTGCGGATGCTTGCACATGTCCTCACTTTTCTTCTTTTTATTTTCCTGTGCCGATGTTTTCGATGACGTAACAAAGAAAATTGTTAGAAAAATGTATCTCATTTGTGAAATGTTCCCTACTACTGTATTTTCTTGTTTTACTTATTCAGCTATTTAGGTTTTGTGTGATTTTGCAGTATAAAAAAAAACAGCTGCCATAGAAGTGTTTTTTCCCTGATAACAATCGGTAGGGACCCTTTAACAAATTTGTTGGGTCCCAAAAGTGTGTACTTTGCAATTGTATACATTCATTATGTTAAATAAACTTTCAACTTTCAACTTTCAAACGGAGAGAGAGAGAGAGAGAGAGAGAAACATTTATTGGCTTAAACGATTTACGTGCAGTGGTCGGAGACCCTTTAGTCCAAGACCCCGCTGGCCTCGGCCGCCAGCTTCACCTGTCTTATGAAGGACTGTTGTCCCGCCAGGTCTGAGCTCGTTAGCTGTGCCTCCCATTGCTCCATTGTGTGGTGTGTTTTATCAAACGGGTGTGATTCACAATCCCAATTAGGGTGTTGTAATGTTGGTATGCCTCCGCACCACGGGCAGTCGGGCCTGTAGCGAGTGGGGAACATGGTATTCTGTAATTTAAGGTGGGGGAATACCCCACTCTGAATTTTGCGCCAGCTGGCGGCTTCTTCTCCACTGATTTGTGGGGGAGGGGTAGGGTATTTTTTCCTGGTCGCACGCTGATGAGCGAGAATCGCCCGGGCATCCGTTGGATTGGGGTCATTACAGTGGCTACTTGGGACAGTCCCAGTCGAGTCTGCCCGGTTAATAATACCTCGGGCTAGCGAATCGGCCAGTTCGTTCCCCTCAAGGCCTGTATGACCTGGACGCCATAGGATCCGGTGATGATGGGCGAATTTCGTCGGTATTATTGAGTGACATGTTTTGGTCCGCAAAAGAGTACGCATTTGGGCTGGTTGGTTCATGATTACGAGCAATAAAAACAGCGCTAAACGACGGGACGAGTGAAGGGACACAAACAACGGCGCTGCAGCGCCGTTGTCTGTGTCCCTTCACTCGTCCCGTCGTTTAGCGCTGTTTTTATTGCTCGTAATGTTTTGGTCACGTGGCCCCTGAGAAAAAGGCGACATGCTTCTTGTGAGTCTGTTATTATGGTGACGCTCTTGTGCGTGCGTTCCGCGTGAGCGAGGGCCATTGCCACGGCGAAAGTTTCGGCAGCCGCCGGAGTACCTGCCTTGCTTGACGGATGCCGTAAATTGTTGCTGTGCTTTCGTGTCGACGATTGCCACTGCGAACCTCCTGATGTTCTTTTGGGCATCACTGGCGTTCGACTGTACGTTCGAATACGCGGCTGCATCCGTGTATATTGTGTTGTACGTGGGATTATTTTCATACAATGCCCTAATATGTTGTGCGTGTGCGTTTCGCCTTGCTTTATTGTATTCAGGGTGCATAATAAAACAAAGACGCACAGCAATTCGGTTTGTAGGTTTTGTTGTTTCTTTATGGTTTATTTCGTCTATTGAAACAAGAGATCAAACAAATAACTGTTGCTGTTGCCTCAACTAATTCTCAGTCACGTGTCAGTGCCAGTGACGTCACAGTGCTGCGAACTACGTAAGCGCAGTTGTGCTATTGACGTCGGCTCTCCCGGTGGAAGCGCGGTGCCCGCGAGGAGGACGCCGCATGACGTTTGGTTTGAAATGACAGCTTTTTTTTTTTCATGGGGCGTAGCAGTGTAATACTCTGTAGGCACCGTCGCTAGCGCGCGTTGGGTGCATTGCACGTGCCAGTTCAAAATGGCCAGACCTGGTGAGGGGCCCTTTAAGGGGATCGATCGAGTGACCTGCCCGACGGTGGGATGGAACCTCGGTACCCGGAACCCAATGCTCGAACCACGCATTGGACCACAATAACACGTACACTACGCTATCGTACAGACGCTACCTAGCTCCGAGGTGATCGTCACGTGTATCGTACTGCGTAGCGCTGGATCGCGAGAGCCGAGGCGTGACGCAGCAGCTTCCTTGGGGCCAAAGACGCACGAATGAAATGGGCCAAACTTATAGCATTTGAACAGCCGCTTCGCGAAGGCTCCGCTTCCCCATGGATACCAACACGTGCGCTTGATTTGCATAACTTCCTTGCGACACGAACGAGCGTGAACCACACGGGGAATACTGGCTGCGGCGTCAGCGACGCGGGATACTTACTCGACGGCTTCTTTGATCGCGGAGCCGTAGCGCTCCCAGGCGTTCGGCTCGTTGTAATCGTAAAAACCGATTGCCAGCACAAGCCTTCTGCTGGCGTCGGAGGCTTGAGTCTTCAATTTCTGTAAGCACGTGGTGAAAAATAGCAAAACAATAAATCGCAAGAACTATGGGTGCGGAAATGAGGGCAATCAACAAACATGTTTTTTCGTCCACTTCTATACTTATGCGTTTCAATAAGCCGTAACAGTTCAGTTTCCCAACTGCTTTCCTGGGTTCATTTCTTGCTTCATGCGGTTGCTGCTATATTACTTGGTGCAAAGTAGCAATGACGAGGCCAACAAATTTCGAGACGATAAAAGTTAATAAAACCGGTACTGCGTAAGCGTAATTCCGGCTAATGGCAGAAAAGACGACGGATGACTCGAGAACGCAGCAAAATAGCCGAGTTGTGTTAATCTTTTTTTTTTATGTTTGGCTCTCTGCCACAGCACGGAGCTCTTTCATTTGGTTAACGGTTCCATTTGGTGTTCTCTCTCTCTGGTCTGATACTAAGTCATCGTCCTTTTTTTGCCAGAACCATCGATTTGCAAGTAACAGCATTCGGAAAGGGGATACTAACTACAACAGGTATTCTGTGAAAAAGGAGATATGCGCGGGAAAACTCAAACCAACAACGGAGAAAATTTAGGTTCCACGAAAGTGTAATTTGCTAAATGGCCTAGCGTCGAGTTGAGAAGGGGAAGAACAAAAAGTGGCTACTCGTTATTCCACTGCGGGGTCTATATAGCAGATGATCGGTAAACGGTTAAGGACAGCACTCCACGATGCTTCTGCAAGTTGTCTTTGTTGACGCCAGAATCGTTTGCGCCGTGAGTGCATACTGCGCGACCGAACAAACGATTGGCGCCTCGCAGGTTTAAAGCATTCGCCTTGTCAGCTGAATCTGCTGCCGCCTCTCATTCTGGTGTGGCTATGGCGCGTAACACGCAAGTGCGTATATTTGGTGGCCCGAGAGGAGGTAGCCTTCAAGTTCTGCCCCATGGTCCAGATCTACGTTGGTGGCGCTCTGAGCCAATCACAGAGGTCGGGGCAGCCCCGCTGGCCAATCAGAGCTGACGGGATGGCGAGTGAGTTCGACGCTATTGTCACGGTGCAGTGACGGCGTCGGTGTATTGTGGAACTTCATATTATCCCCGGCAGAAAAGGGCTATTACCGCACATTAGGGGGGCGTCAAAGTAAAAAAAAAAACTACCTTCAGTTTGAAGAAATTAGGCTCAACCCCTTCACTGGCAGTACAAGTAGGATTACTTAGAGGGGAAAAAACTCCGTGAGAAAGAAAGAAACGTTTCACTGGAATACGCCATGTCGAAACGAAACATTGATAGCCAATGTACAAAGGAAGGTTTCCGTTTACATAACAATTTCACAGCTTTTTCAGACTGTGCAAGCTACAATACAATTTACAAAAAATATGTGACCGATCCTCTTCCCTGAAATACAGGCCACTATGGATTAAGAGCACTTGCACAAATATTACGTAGCATATTGCATACTCTCATATTACAACCTTTCTATACTTTTCTAAATCGCAACGAACATGGCGCCAGGAAAGAGATATCTCGTCACACTCAGCTTGCTCTTATCCTTCGTGACTTACACCAGCCTTTGGTTTTAGTTCTCCACTGATGCTATCTTTCTTGTCTGCTTTTGACCAAATGCCCCTCCTTTCGTCTAATACTTAAGCTTTCACGCCTTAATCTCCACCGGACGGTCCCACACTGCATTCATGGGTCCCTAACCCATGAATGCAACAATCCGTTTATCATACCTCTCACTCTTCCGGTTTTGCTTACGTTTGTTCTCGTGAACCTCAAGGTAAAGTCCAAGGTCCCTTTCTCTTTGTAATATATAGTAATGTCCTGCCCCGCAATTTATCCTTTTAAACACGCCTCTTTGTCGATGGCTGTGTAATTTACTGCCCCATCACCACATCAAACGGTGCCGCTATTCTTCAGTATGACGTTAAACTAATCCAAGAAGGGTGCACTAAATGGTTAATGTCACCTAACGTAAACAAAGTGATGCTAATATCGCTTAACCGTGGACGTAACTATACACCAAATACTCACGTTCTTAACGATACGGCAGTTTTCATGGCTACTGCTGTTAATTATTTAGGTCTGCACATTTCTCCAGATGTGACTTCAAATTACCAACGTCCTTAATTCCGCTAATCGGGTTCCTGCCTTTTTTTTCTGACGACCTACACAGCCTTAGCACCACGTGATCCAAGATTTCTCGCCTGCGAAACCCTGGTTGCAATACTCGTGTTTCTGCGTTCGACCTTCCCCAGTATCGTTTAACGTACGCCCTCGAAATCAGTCCACAGCCGAGCCGCACGATTCGTAGTCTGTGGTTACTTTTTTCCCCGCCAGCGTTTCTGCTTTCAAATCCTAGTTTGATTTACCCCCGCTAACTCGTCGCCGCAAAAGAACCCGCCCATACTTTTACCACAGGCTTTTTTTACATCAATCGCGTTTTCTCCTGAGAACACGTTCATCACACCTGCCCACCGAATTCCCGCAACCAGCCACATGAACACGGCCTACCCACCATGGGCCCGTACGACTACGTATACGAGCAATCTTTCTTTCTTTGGCACACTGCGTGAAACTGGAATGCTCTTCGCAGTTCCATTGCTACTATAAAAAACTTTGCCTTCTTGAAATCTATTTTTGACGACCTGCAGAAATCGTCACAATCATAATTCACCGTCAAATCGCCCAGCCTTTATGTAATGTCCCACATTGCCTTACCCCCCTCCCCTCCCTCCCGCCGCCCCTTTGAGGTAACAATAAATAAATATGAAATATATGAAAGTACATAAACTACTTCGCCGTCAACTTTAGGTACGAAAATTCACGAAAAGTGCTGAAGGACGTTTGGAAACAATTTGCGGATTTTTTGTACTCGGGTAACGGTGCAGTCACATTTAAGACTCCATTGCACGACTGCTCATATGGCTCCTAAATAGAGACAGCATTAGAAGAAATGTATTTTGCGCAAATATATTCAGTAAAAAATAAATGAAGGCGCTGAACTAAATCGAAATATGTAAGCACTAGTGCGGGAAATGGTTGACACCAAAGAAAACGTATCATCATGAATGTCTTATGCGTAGCGACCTTAAACGTGTCGCGAGTGCAATGCGTCGTTGTTATACTTCTGTACCACTTCTGCTCGCCGTGAGTTCTGCATACGCTACTGACATATTGAGCGTACAGAAGAGTTGCACGAAATACGTACTTGTAACATGTAGCTCACGTATCGGTGTTAGGTGGCTGTCATTCTGACAGCACGTAATATGTTAAGGGTAAAAGCATGCTATAAGACGTTAACGACGCGGATAACAGGTCGCAGCGACAATGAAGCGCACACGCACGATTAGCGACTCTCTTTTCTCTGTGCGTCCGTTTTCCGTCGCAGTTGCACGTTGCCGACCTGACTATAAACTGGTTCACGCGGGACCGGCTGGTGCAGCTTACTTTAAGCAAGCTGCTCATGGAGGCATCAAGTCCCGTGCCAAACAAAGATTGCTGCTCTTTAAACTCTTCATAGTTAAGATCTGAAGCAATATATATTTCCACGCCAACTATTCTGTTCGCGCAACTCTGCGAAACATAAGTGCACAGTTGGAGACCAACGTGACCTGAACATGACCGGTACACTGTAAAATAATTTGCAGCCTTAAAAGCGAAAAAGCGTGTCAATCGGGCTATAACCCACGCCCCTATGCCCAAAACCGGGCGTAAGGATGCGTGTTATTGGCCGATTTACACCCTTAAGTAAATTATTTAGCAGTGCATATGGAAGGAGTGTACTCACTTTAAGCGCAAGTATGGCGGTAAGCAGGTACACATCGATCCTGTTAAGTCGTCCTAATACTTTGAGAAAGCCGTAGTGTTTGATGTTGTCCGCTGCGAGATTGGCGAGTTCCTGTTGCACGTGCTGCAGCATGTGCGGGTCCAAGTAGCTGCATAGAAACAAAAAGGGTATGCTTCACCCATCGTTTTTATGCGAAGCATATTACGAGGGCTCAACCCAGCTCCTCAGGCGCGGCGGTGACCATGAAATCACGTGACACCGTGACGTCACGACAGAGGAGAAGTGGCTTTGGCTCAACTCTTGCAAGACGGGCTGGGTGGGAATCGAACCAGGGTCTCCGGAGTGTGGGACGGAGACGCTACCACTGAGCCACGAGTACAACGCTTCAAAGCGGTACAAAAGCGCCTCTAGTGAATGCGTTGTTGCCTTAGAAACGCGCTGTTTCTAAGGCGTGCGTCTCTTGCTCAGGCGCACATTTCGTTGCCGCGCCGAACGCTGCTTTGCTCGACGCTCACCGCGTCCAATGCGGGGCGCGTAGTCGCTGCCCTGTAGCCCATTGTCTTACACCCCTTGGCGGGTCGACGGGAACGCTGTCGCGTTCCACTCTTGAAGGCGAAGAAGTAATGCATGAGTTGTTTCTTCGTCTAGCCGAACCAAATATAGCCAAGCAACAGCAGTTCACCAGGCTAAACAGTGGTTCAACAACTAAAATAAAGGCTAGTATGCTTCGCATCCTGGGCTTAACCTTACCTAAGCCACAGCCATTTTTTCCAAACAAATTGGTGTCAACTTGAGTGGGGAGTTCAATATACGTTCATTACACCGGAGAAAAAAAAAGAGCTCGACAGATCTTTCTTTTCATAAGAATGAAAGATTCATATCACGATCTAGATAATAAAAATGGTAGGCGACCCTAATCTTTGACTTAGGCGTTTCTTAGTGGCACTCGCACCTCGAAGTTGGTGTTCGTTAGGTTAAGCGTGCGAACGCCTGTCCCCCGGCACGACATGCGGACGAGGAGCGAGAGAGGGTGAGGAGGAAGCGCAGCGCCTGCCAACTGTCGGGGTGTAGCCCCCTAGCGAGTGGCGCACGAAGCGCATCTTACCCTCTCCGCACCTCTGACGTCAGCACCTCTCCGGTGCTGACGTCAGAGCGTGTCGCTAGCGCGCAGGTGCGCGCCGGAAAAGGAGAAGCGAGAGAGGAGGAAAAGGCGTCACATCCGCTCAGCTGGCCAGATGTTCAGTCTATGCCCGGCAACTGATTTCTATTAACTAGCCGGCTAAATATCATGCCACCTTGTGCGTGACGTCATTAGGGATGTCATTAATTCCGCTTTCTACTTCCGGGTTTCCAGGAATTTCCCCAATGTCGCGCTAACGTAGTGAGTCTCTGAAGTCTACGATTCTGTGCTTTGGTGTTTGGTAGTCAGTGATATCTAATTCTAGTTATTGTATAGACCAGTATCTCAACTTGATACTAAACTTATGCTCCGACATCATGTCTATTGCAACGGGGGTGTTCGCCTAGCAGCACTAGTTATAGGTTGTAGCGGCAGGCTTAAACAGGTCGGCGCTATATCGTAACGGGGAAGCCAGCACTTCTCGTTGTCTTCTCTTTCCCCAGCACACCAGCACCATGCCCACTGACCAGTGCCTTCAGTAAAGTATAATCAAACCCATCAATTTTGTACTGCATGCACTATTTCTTTTTCGATTTACTTTTCTGATTTATTTTGCATTTCGTCCCCGGTCGTCTCAGAAGGTGAACCGCAAGTGCTGCGCAAGAAAAAAGTGCAACTCGATGCTCGTGCCACTATGAAAATCGCGATCTACACATTACTTTTTGACGTAATGTGCTTTCCAAAGACTACGAATGGAATAGTCAATGCACTAATCATTTCATTCGCGAATCGAACATGTGCTATCCAGTTTCTTTAAATATATATAAGTGCAGTGTGCGCATGACCCATGTCACCTTGGCTATGCGCGGAGCATGGACGCTGAGTCAGGTGAGGTGTATTGCGTGTTTCATTTGTAAAACTTTTCTAAAGGACCAAAGCGGGGCTAAGTGTATTACGCCAGCGAATACGGCAAGTTACAGGTGACAGCGAGTAGTCCGCCTGAGTTTGACGGGGCTTTTGGTTGCTCGGAACAGACGCTGAATCGATGCAGCTTCCACATGCCACGGTTTCGCGTTTCCTCAGACATCATCATCATCATCAGCCTGGTTACGCCCACTGCAGGGCAAAGGCCTCTCCCATACTTCTCCAACAACCCCGGTAATGTACTAATTGTGGCGATGTCGTCCCTGCAAACTTCTTAAACTCATCCGCCCACCTAACCTTCGGCCGTCACCTGCTACGCTTCTCTTCCCTTGGAATCCAGTCCGTAACCTTTAATGACCATCGGTTATCTTCCCTTCCCATTACATGTCCGGCCCATGCCCATTTCTTGTTGTTGATTTCAACTAAGATGTCATTAACTCGCGTTTGTTCCCTCACCCAATCTGCTCTTTTCTTATCCCTTAACGTTACACCCATCATTCTTCTTTCCATAACTCGTTGCGTCGTCCTCAATTTAAATAGAACCCTTTTCGTAAGCCTCCATGTTTCTGCCCCGTAGGTCAGTACTGGTAAGACACAGCTATTATACACTTTTCTCTTGAGGGATAATGGCAACCTGCTGTTCATGATCTGAGAATGCCTCCCAAACGCACCCCAGCCGATTCTTATTCTGATTATTTCCGTCTCATGATCCGGATCCGCCGTCACTACCTGCCCTAAGTAGATGTATTCCCTTGCCACCTCCAGTGCCTCACTACCTATTGTGAATTGCTGTTCTCTTCCGAGACTGTTAAGCATTACTTTAGTTTTCTGCAGATTAATTTTCAGACCCACTTTTCTGTTTTGCCTCTCCAGGTCAGTGAGCATGCATTGCAATTGGTCCCCTGAGTTACTAAGCAAGGCAATATCATCAGCGAATCTCAAGTTACTAAGGTATTCTCCATTAACTTTTATCCCCAATTCTTCCCAATCCTCGTCTCTGAATACCTCCTGTAAACACGCTGTGAATAGCATTGGAGAGATCGTATCTCCCTGCCTGACGCCTTTCTTTATTGGGATTTTGTTACTTTCTTTATGGAGGACTACGGTGGCTCTGGAGCCGCTATAGATATCTTTCAGTATTTTTACATACGGCTCGTCTACACCCTGATTCCGTAATGCCTCCATGACTGCTGAGGTTTCGGCAGAACCAAACGCTTTCTCGTAATCAATGAAAGCTATATATAAGGGTTGGTTATATTCCGCACATTTCTCTATCACTTGATTGATAGTGTGAATATGGTCTATTGTTGAGTAGCCTTTACGGAATCCTGCCTGGTCCTTTGCTTGACAGAAGTCTAAGGTGTTCCTGATTCTATTTGCGATTACCTTAGTAAATAGTTTGTAGGCAACTGACAGTAAGCTGATTGGTGTATAATTTTTCAAGTCTTTGGCGTCCTCTTTCTTATGGGTTAGGATTATGTTAGCGTTCTTCCAAGGTTCCGGTACGCTCGAGGTCATGAGGCATTGCGTATACGGGGTGGCCAGTTTCTCTAGAACATTCTGCCCACCATCCTTCAACAAATCTGCTGTTACCTGATCCTCCCCAGCTGCCTTCCCCCTTTGTATATCTCCCAAGGGGTTCTTTACTTCTTCCGGCATTACCTGTGGGATTTCGAATTCCTCTAGACTATTTTCTCTTCCATTATCGTCCTGGGTGGCACTGGTACTGTATAAATCTCTATAGAACTCTTCAGCCACTTGAACTATTTCATCCATATTAGTAATGATATTGCCGGCTTTGTCTCTTAACGCATACATCTGATTCTTTCCAATTCCTAGTTTTTTCTTCACTGATTTTAGGCTTCCTCCGCTCCTGAGAGCATGTTCAATTCTATCCATATTATACTTCCTTATGTCAGCTGTCTCACACTTGTTGATTAACTTCGAAAGTTCTGCCAGTTCTATTCTAGTTCCAGTTCTATACCGAAGGGAAAAGCCGAAAAATAAGCAAAGCTTTACACTCCGTGGTCTGTTCTATGTTATTTAACTGCTGCTTATTAGGTGTTTATGTTTTCTCTTCCCCAGCCTAAACTAACGTGGATTAAACAGCGGGAAATCATTTCATAGGCGCTCCCACTTCTGCGCGCTCTGCCTGCGTAGCTCTCTTCCTTCATAGCCACAGAAAGTTGTCCGCAAGTATAGGTAACGCGCAGCTATTCAACGTCTTCGTTGAACCCAAATATGGCAGCCGTTATGACGTCGGCGCCTACTCCCTTTGTACACGGAGAATTAGTCACCGATAAGCCTAGATGAATCGGGAGTATAGCTCGGGACACGCGGTTCAATGTTCACTGACCGGGCGTCGAAGCTAATCCCGCCTTCCGTCATGGTGTAGGTCTTCATGTGCGCCTTGAACTGCTTCCAGCTGGCGTCTCCCTCGACGCCGTGCAGCGAGCCATTGACCACGGTGGCGTCGGTGTAGAACAGGTAGTTGCAGAGCTTGTCCGGCGGGTACATGTAGTCGAAGAGCGCGAAGCTGCCCACCGTGCAGATCACCTCGGCGCCTGATGCTGCAGCGTGGCGGCCAATTATTATTATTATTATTATTATTATTATTATTATTATTATTATTATTATTATTATTATTATTATTTCTTTCGAACACGCATATACAATTAACAGGAAAGGGAAAGCGCGGAGCAGGCTGGCAATTGCCACCGTGGCGGCAAATTAAATGCAGGAAACACGCGCTGCAGGCTCAGCTTGCCGGTCGTTATTTGCAAGTGAGCCGAGAACACCACAACACCCGAAACGCCATTGCGCGTCAACGAAACAAGTTGTTGACATTTATTGCCGGCCATGGAGAGTATATTCTTGCGATGAAGACAGTGAAATGATAACTGACTAAAAGTAGAGTAAGTACATTAATAAATTGAGTAGTAAATGATATGCTAAACTATCCACATCCGGGAACTCCCTCCATCATATAAAAACAAAACGCTAATATAAGCTTTACATTGTGTTTCCAGCGCCTAAATCACTTTCTAGGCGTCAGATTAGGCGTATCCAAACAGAAACGTGGACCTGTGTGGAATTAAGGACCTTTCCTTCACAATTCCCTTAAGTTCCTCTTTAAGATCGCGCGCACCAACGCGTGTGCGTTGCAAGTGTGCGTGCGTTTTCCAAGAACTGAAAGCCGGGTTGGTATTCACGTAGAGACGATGTTGTGCGCAACAGATCAGTTGTCTAACAAAACACAGGAGGCGCTACACTTCGCACAAAACTGCAGTAGTGCACTAGGCGACCTAAACCTGCGGCAAGTCGCACGTTGACCAAAGCGGCAGGTGTGTGATCAATGGGCCCAGCGAACAAGATTTGTCCCAGTCTAGCGAGGAACGCTCCCAATACGTAGGTCATTGGCGTAAGTGTGCTTGCAGACCGACATTCACGGCCAACCACATTTCATGAAGAGACAAAGACAACATTAATAGAGAGATCGTGGAGGCGTTGTACATAAAAAAAATAAAACAGATCGTGTATGTGCTGTATCTGAGACTCAGCCGCAGTGGGGTGCATGAAACGTCTGTTGCGTGCAGCAGGTGGTCTATGAGAACTAAAAGCGGTAGGAGCTTGATGTGGGCGAGTTGGTGCAACATACCTGAGGAAAGACAGCGCACGAGAGACGAGGACGAAATTAAGACAGCTACTTCAACGGACGCACGCAGGCATCCAACGAAATCTTTGTTTGAAGAAACAACATTTATATACTATAAAAAAAGGAATTGCATTACCGTGATGTCGTGAACTCTCTGTCGCACCAGAAACGCAATCTCTTTCTAGGCAAATGCTACTGGCGGGCAGCTAATGCACGAGACCTCGGCCCTCGCAATGTAAAAGCCTTCCAGTCTCTCCCTTTCTAGTCTTTCTCCGGAACGTGCCAGAAACTTGGTGCGATTGAGGTTTGGAGGGCACTTTCAACGCTTGCAATGCTCAGCCAAATGCCCGCCCGCATTGTTATTTGCGGCGCCGTTTTGCCCAATATGTACATGGTTGCAGCTTATGGGGATTTCATTGACGACATTTCTTGTGCAGTGCGTGTAGTGCACTGCATGTTTCATACAGCAAGGGCCTCGTTTTGCTTTCTCCATAGGGCATGTCTTGGACAATTTACACTGCGAACTTAACATTAACATTGTACCTTTGCGCAACCTTCTTGATGTTGTGAAACACATTGTGCCAATGTGGGACCACCTGTACCTTCCTCCTATCACCTTTGCTTGTTTGATCTATCGAAGAAGATACAAACTCTATAAGCTAAATATGACGGAAAGCAGGCTTGGCTCAGCCGTGTGACCTGTTTACTAAAGCTGCTATCTACTTTGTGAACGCAACATTTATTTAGTGCTTCATTTGGACTCGTCATATATCCACTCCTCCGTTACTAATTTGGAGTGGGCACTGCCATAAGAAATCAGCTGCTTGGTCAACCGTGTCTGGTACACCCGACACACATGCGTGTTCAACAACGGAAGCTCCAAATCAAAGGAACGAATGTAATTGTCGCACGTGAAGTTTATAGATAGCCTTCGACCTGTTTGTAAAGGTGTTAATTACAGTTTCTGTGGTGTCTCCTAGCCTCGACTGCGGTACTTCGTTAGCGATCACTACGCAGTCGTCGACGTACCTCAGTACGGCAGGAGCACACGACTTATCCAGAATTGTATTTACACGCTTGTCAAAGGTGCTAAGAAATATATTCCATCGAATGGCGGTGAGTGACGACCCAGTGCGAATGCCTTTGCGTTGCACATAATGCTGGTTTTCGAAAATAACAAAGGCGGACCGAAGGTAAAAGTTCAATAGTTCTAGAAACTGGTCGCCATTTATGCCAGTCGCACAAATGAACTTAAATTCATTTAAGTCTTCGATCTTGTCCCTAATGACAGGGATGAATCCTTCATGAGGAGTCGCATAAGTCTTCCACGTCTGGTTAAAACGGACGAAAAGAGCCGGTCCGTTGCAGCTGACTTCTTTCTTGTGGTGGCCTGTTTTGCACTGTTTTGCTTCGAGCACTGTAATGTGCATGAATTACGGAACCGAATGCGCAAGTCACATTTATTCACGCATTAGAAAGCTTACGTGCCTGACTTGCAGTCGAATTTTGCAATCATGCTTGCTCCCAATTCGTTGTCGGCCCGTTTGTTTTGCCAAGTTTGTTTGAACACTAGGGTAATGTAATCAGCTCCCGGCTGGTGGCGCCCGGAATGGCTCGGCGCCGCGCAAGCCCACCGCTCTCGTAAATGGTTGGGCTTCCAGCGCTTGCCTCAGTTCTCGTGCGCTTGCTCTCCCTATGGAGACGGGACACGTTCCGCCGTGGCCAATGGCGTTACATATCCATCTCGCCTGGCGCGCGAGTCTCTCCACGCTATTTCTGGACCGTGCGTGTCGAACGAAGGGTTGCCAAAGCCGAACAAGCGTTAATTTGCTTTATTACTCCGGATGGGTGCCAGTTTGAGTTTAAATAAATTATACCTTTCATGGCATAGCAAGCTCTCTCAATCGCGACAATTCCTGCTCATATGGGCAAACGTACTCGCCAGTTCGCCATAGTTTAAGATGATTCTTTGCTGGTTGCACGTTGCTATCGCCACCCTGTGGCCCTTGGAAGAGTTATTTTCTTGTGTAAATTTGCTGTTCCTTCAAAATAAAAAGAGTCGTTGCCATGTTGTGGTCATGTCGGCCGTTCCTTCCCCTCTCCCCATGTGTTTTGCGCACAATGTGTGCTTGCTTAGTTTAAGCCAAATAAACAAGGAAATTTAAAGGGAGCCAATAGGGCGATTCGGACTTTCGGGAAATTTTCCAGAAGGGGCAAAACATTAGAGCTCAAAATTGTCCTATTGCGCGTCGCAGAATGGCGAGCCATCGTCGAAGATGACCTGAACAGCAGCGCTGGTGGCGGACTCTCATGGCGCATAGTTTACCCAGAATGGGCACAAAGCTGTTATTACAGCGACGAACCATATTGTCTACGGAACCCTTTCAATCTAAGGTTTTCTGGGAGCGAACGCAGTCCGATTCTCGGGTTGCTGTCTCAGATATCATAAAACGAACACAGCGGTTTGTTTTCGGTTATTCATAAGGAAACAAGATGACACAGATGACGGCAAATGCAGTTTAGTATTGTTGCCCTCAACAGAACGTCGAGAACGTACGAGTACGCCAGGGACATGGTGTGACCGAAATGGCGGAAATGTACGTGTACGTCAGTGACACGGAAAGTTATATATGCTAGCGTAAAGTATCGACAGTGACATAATCATGAGCATTGCCTTTTCTTTCCTTCAGAAGGAAGACCTGCGCAGCGCAAGACCTTTTCTTGCGTGTTGTGGTTGAACAAGGCATCATGAGGCGTCTCTACCACCGTCGGTTTTACATACAGGGTGTCCCAACTACCATGCGCCAAGATTTAAAAGTTTGCAGGTACCACGTAGCTGGACAGAACCAAGGTAATATCGTTTCCCGTCGCTTGGAGATACTCAGGTAATTTATTTCATTCGCTTAAGTAGATAATTAGTCTTAATTATTCATCTTTTCAAACATTATAATTGGATCAAAAGGGTCAGTTAGAAAATTGTAGGGCAAAACGAACCACTCCCGATACAGCTTTCTGTTGCTCAATATTTGCTATAGAAAAGTGTACTTCCGAGCGCGAAAGAAGCCCGCGAATACACGCAAAGTGCCTCGAGCGGCCAGTCGCGCCGCAATTTTTCGGACATTGCGTGGCATCACATGGACATGGCATTCCGTGTTACTTGCAGTTTGAGTGAATTTCGTGAGCCAGCAACACCAGCGCTGCCGTGCACGATAGCGAAAACTACTGAAACGTGAAAGCAGTAATGCCAACCTCCGAAACCTGCTTTCCCTTAACTCGTATGAAAAGGTTCCCTAAGATTTCCCTAACTCGTATGAGAAGGTTCCCTAAGATTTCCCTAGTAGTTCGCTAGAAATGGGTTTGTTCACATTTCGTGAATTTGATTTCTGTAATGATAAGTGTTTTTTTGTGTTATGGAAATTACTGCAAATTTTGTAGTTTGACTTTATTTCTATGATCGTTTTAAAAGCTTCGAATAATGAAGTGCACTGAAGTCAAGCTGTAAGGATGTCGCAGTGCAAGTAGTGCTGACAACACGGCCTCTTATTGGAAGCCATATTAACAGAAGAAGACGTCAGCACATGTATACTTTGTTGTCGCTCAAAAGTGCATTGCGCCTAGAGTGACGTGCCATAATTACACGGAACCTTGTTTGAAATTGTGATATTTGCTCTGGACCTCCCTTACGAATGTAAGAGCGTAGAAACAGTGCGCCACTGCACGAAAGCAATGCAATAGATATGAATATTTGTTTTGCATGCTGTGTACGACCTGGCACAACCCCATTTGCGCACTTGCACGTCATTTTCAGCGAGGGAACAAATACACAAATAATTTCTATTTCTTCTATAAAACAACATTAGCCCGATCACATGAACAAGGGGACTCTATCGACAGTTGCCCTGCCTATGGGTGGTTCCAGGTCAAATTTTAATATACGCGTGAATATATAGTTGGCTGTACAGTGCCATGACCAAATTTTCGTGCTAAGTATGTGTTCGGTTAAGCCTAGAGGCGTCCGTCATGCCTTTTCTAATGTTCTCGCATATGCATGTATCGCCGTTTACAGATAAATATTTAATTCAGAGTGAACAGACAGTACGAACACTGCTAAAGGTAAGAACTGCGCAAATGTACTTGCAGAACTTCGTTAAAGGACCCAGGACATCCACACCTTTTCGTTTGCTTGGCGAAATTTGTTCACTGCACTGCTGTACGATGAAGTAGTACTGCACATGCTAATGGGAAGGTAACCTGAGGTATTCGAAATAAAAACATTGCCATCACGTCAGCAGTTTAGCCGCTTCAATGTCCTAGCGAGAAATTTACCTTTATCAGAAAAAATTTCCTTATTTGCCTAAGCAAGGCTTGAAATCAGTAGATCCAGGGAATTGTTTTCCAGAGTTGGTAGCACTGCGGGAAAGGGAGCTGTAGGAGTTGGGGTCTCATCCACGCTGAGGACGTTGTTGAAGAGAGGGACTTGTTCTCATCGAGAACGAGGAATATGGGATTTATTTTCAATATCTACATGAAGGGTGAAGAACGCTAAATTTCACCAGTCTAGCGTGACTGAAAACGAAAGCACACCAACAAGGCGCTAACGGCTGCTGAAAATCCCCCTGTCCTCCCTACATCCATCGGTGAGGGAAAACTGCCGTTCAACCTTCGTCCAATGGGAGCGTCCAAAGTCATCGTAGTCAACCCGTCATTGAGGGGGAGGGTTTACACACTCACTTCCGCACTTTGGTATCACTGAACACACCGTGTGGAGTCGGTCGTCGTAGACAGGCTTTGATACGCTTGAGCCGAGCAGGCGCCTCTTGATTCCGGAGCTGACCCCGCAGCTAGTCGCCTCGTCTGTCAATTGCCTGTGACAACTTCTGGGGCCCGTGAGAAAGCACCGCAGAACCCCCTTTTCCCGGAGTTCCCTTGCTCCAAGTAGACCGTGAAGGCGAGAGCGAATCAACCAACAATACACGGTACATACTTTCTAGTACCGTAGAGTAGAAAGTATAGTAGAATATACTTTCTAGTACCGTAGAAAGTATAGTAGAATATACTTTCTAGTACCGGCGTTCGTGTTGTCTTTCTCTCCTCGTCCTTGTTCAATTGTGCGCTGGAACTCTGTTTCATAAGACAGGGTCCACCGGACTTCTTCCGATTCCTCTACAAGGTCACAGAACCACCATGGTGGCTGAGGGACGCGTTCAACATTGAACTTTCCGGCGCATCTCTTGTCGTGATGCGCCATTTTGCCTTGCTGGCTCAGTTAAGTTTCACGCAGACCAACACCCACAGCGCATTTAATCTCAGTATTACGTTCCCCTCAATATCAATAGTTACGGTCGAGCTAGTTCCACAGCGCAGTAGCCTCGCGTATTCTCACAATAGCGTGTAAAAAAAAAAAGAAAAAACTACGTGTTCGACAGTAACCAGCACAAGCGCGATAGCCCGACTTACGCCTTGGTCTCGGCGTCACCAGCACGACGGAGACTGGAGGAGGATCGAGAACGCCTCCAGGCTGGCGGTTGCCACCGGTTCCGCCTACTCTACTCGGTACTTGTACGCTTGCTCCACTTCCGCTTGTGCTGCCACCTGCTTCACCTCCGAAATCGACCTCCGTGTCTTGACTGGAATCCGACACTACGTACGGAAAGTCATAATAGGTTAATAAAACGGCACTAGGATCACAAAGACGATGAAAATATTGCATTGCATGAACCATATTAAGTAAGAATTCCTTTAATTTCTAAGATATTTTTTCCTTCGTCACTGGTTCTACAGTGGTATATATATATATATATATATATATATATATATATATATATGTTCTATATATGGTATACATATGGTATATATTCTACAGTCGGTATATTTGAGCTTTCTCATCTTTGTGCAACAAAATTAAATTCAGTTCGCTTGCAGGGAATGCCAAGAAAAAATAAACAACTTTTTTCTGTTCCCACGTATTTACAGAAACTATAGCCGTAAAGCTTGTCCTCAAGATCGAGTGGCCCGTTTTCTTCACAGCGGTGAAACTTTACACTGAGAGAATGATAATTGCGACAAAGTGATCTATACCGCGAAGCGGTTGTTGCTCTCATGGTTTTTGTCCGCAACGCGCCATTGACGTCGCTGCCTCCGAGTGACCACAACATGTTTTAAACACACCAGCAATCATTGTTTTAATTACATAGAGCATTTCAAATATATTAAGCATAAAATGTTGTGGGTCCCCGTTGCTCGTGCAGAGGCTGTTAAGAAAAGGGGACGTGGTAGCTGAGAGATGCACGCACGCACGCACGCACGCACGCACGCACGCACACACACACACACACACACACACACACACACACACACGCGCACGCACACACACACACACACACGCACGCACACACACAGACACACACACACACACACACACACACACACGCTCACACACACGCACACGCACACACACACACACACACACACACACACACACACACACACACACACACACACACACACACACACACACACACACACACACACACACACACACACACACACACACACACACACACACACACACACACACACACATGTTAAGAGCCTGTAGTTGGAAACGTGTGGCGAAATCTATAACGGAAGCGTTCATGCCTCTCTCCGCCATAGAAATGGGGGTCGCCGTGGCCTGAATTGAACCCGCGACCTTGTGCTGTACCTCCGAATGGTCTAACCATTGAGCTACTGCAGCGAATATCTAAAGGGACAGTTAAGAGAAACGAGGCGCAAAAAGAAAGACGTTTACAGTCGCAGACTACCAATGTTTAAGAAACATTCGGGAATGTGTAGCCTCAGAGAGTGGCGCTTACTCGCCGTGCTCGCTCACGCTGTCACAGCGTAAAGCACAATGTCGCTGTCATCGCAATTACCCGCCGTGGTTGCTCAGTGGCTATGGTGTTGGGCTGCTGAGCACGAGGTCGCGGGATCGAATCGCGGCCACGGCGGCCGTATTTCGATGGGGGCGAAATGCGAAAACACCCGTGTACTTAGATTTAGGTGCACGTTGAAGAACCCCAGGTGGTCAAAATTTCTGGAGTCCCCCACTACGGCGTGCCTCATAATCAGAAAGTTGTTTTGGCACGTAAAACCCATATATTAATTAATAATCGCAATTAGCTTCAAGGAAGACAAAAAAACAAGTATGGCAGCTTCTTTCGCAAAGGTGACCACGGGTTGCACTCTACACCGGGTGTTCCACGAAATTGGTATGCAATGCCTAGGAAAGCTGATACAATTAAACGATTTCCTCTAGATCGCTTTTACCATAGAGTGGCATCTTTGAAAATCACTCACTCAAGTAAATAAACAGAAATCTATGCAAACTACACTGAGTAACCTATTAAGCAAAAGAAACCACGCGATTGATCTCAACGTAAGTGCGTCATCCGAAGAGCTTGGAACCGTTTCCAGAAATGCAAAAAAAAATGTAACACTGCTTAATATCGACAGCCTACTGAACTGCGGCGAATTTAACATGGGAAAGCGAAACTATCCACGTGAGTAGTGCAACGCCCTTTGTAGACACTCTTGAGTGACGTGACTTTTTGCGTCTCATCGTCGGGCGAGCAGGAAGCAGCCGAGACAGCAGCGTGATAAGAACGCTCGACTGTTGTTGTTCGCCCCACCTGTGAGGCACAATCAACAGCGTCACTCACTCTTGGTCCATGCGTGTGTTGTGGCCCTTCTCAGAGTATGGGGACATCCGCATACTCACCGTCCTCAACGAGGAGTAGGAGGGTGACTACTGCAATAATTCCGAAGAGTAGGATGACCCCGATGATCATGATCACCATCGTGTTCGAAGTCGCGTCCCTGCGTGCACAAACACGCGCAGTGAGAATAGGGCAACTGAGCAAAGAGGGCTACTCGGAAGCATTTACCACTTAGGCCTGGCCTTCACTGCTAACCTTCGTCCACGAGGTTTACAGGGACGAGGATTTTGTAGCTCTGGTTTCTTCGCGGAGCTGTGACTCAACGTAAGTCCAGCGTGCTTTAAAGAAAAGAAGCTAAAGGCTGCCTGTGTCGATCGGTATCAGTGATTTCTGCTGAATATTTTCTTTTGTTCCACCAAAAAACAAAACAAAAAAAAGAACAGTTCGCATTCACCACAGCTTAGCAATCGCTCCATTTCACAGCAAGATCGCGTTTCATGGCCCGAACCTTTCAATATAACCCTCGGCGCTGTCATGCTCCTCCTTTGCGAAGATAAAAAAAAAAGAGAAGCGAAGTTGGTCTTCATTTTCGCTCGTCGCTACAAGTTATCGCGGCCATGACATTACGGTCTTGCTTCTGGCGCTTGTAGTACGTAAGGTAAAACGGGACTTTGGAAACTGGCTTTAATTACTCTGCGAAAGTTGTTGCTCAGCTGCTTTGCTGGGTGGCCCGATGTAGCAACCACAAGGAAGCGCAGATGAAGGTAGGGAAGTAAAAATTCCAAGCATTATACTAGACTATGCTGTCCATAAAATATGTCCTTGATGTGAAATTAGAGTGAAAGGAAAGCGTTTGCAAAATCTTATTTGTAAGTTTTTGATGATAAACAATATGCCATAAACAACAACAGTTGTGACAGAATACGAAAAATTTCAAGGTTTACGATTCAGTCATCGGTTGGGCATAATTCTGACAAAGAGGGAAATATGATTAGGTCGTGTGGCAGTAAAATGATAGGTACTTCCTTTTTCAACTGTCCACTATAGATTTCACCTACCCAAATTTAAAGGACAGTTGTGCTTCAAACAGTTCCTAAAAACCAACCAATTCTCTCAATTGCGACAAATTTATCTCAAATCAGTTCAGTGCTCAGTGGCTATGGTGTTGGGCTGCTGAGCACGAGGTCGCGGGATCGAATCCCGGCCACGGCGGCCGCATTTCGATGGGGGCGAAATGCGAAAACACCCGTGTGCTTAGATTTAGGTGCACGTTAAAGAACCCCAGGTGGTCAAAATTTCCGGAGTCCTCCACTACGACGTGCCTCATAATCAGAAAGTGGTTTTGGCACGTAAAACCCCAAATATTATTATTATTAAATCAGTTCAGGGCTATGTCTGATAGGACATATCTTAATCTCGGTGTGAATGGGAGTTAGCGCCGAGACAGTGCGGCTTATGACTGGAAACACTGTTCTCACATGATTTGAAGCTTCCTTAAATATATTTTACGTGAAGGGTATCTTAAAGTAAACTATCTTTTGTTTGTTTCTATATATGTTTATCAAGCCTTTAAAGCTATAGTGGTTGGCTATATTGTATGATTTCCCGCACCGTGCAACATGCTTCCTTAAAATTTGGTGGAGTAGATGCTACGCTTTCGACAGCCTTCATTTACAGAAAAGCGAACTAACGCCAAAACATGAAACACGACCCAAATTACAAGGAAGTTTTGCGTAGTGAGGCGTCTTTCTACTAAAACACGTAGGAACGCTGAAGTAGTTTTACTCGATAGGCACTGCACCGATTTTATGCTGTAGCGTCACGATTTCTCGCTAAGGCCATTGTGCTTATTATGATTTCTCTTGATTGTCTCAAATTTGAGAAAGAAGCGTTTAAAACCCTCCAGCACAGCAATAAGGGGTACGTCCACTAAGTAGACGCCATTTGCCGAGACTTATAAAATGAATAACATCGATATAATGCATAGCTCTAAAACGTACAATTAATTTTTTAGTCTGGTTTTCCCAAAACATCTGTCAAAACTTGAACAGTATTATACAAGCTGTAAACCAAAAATATTGAATTTCACTTCTTTAGATGCCATTGACTTTAACAGATGCAATTTACGGGACTGTGATGTATGTTTAAGTGGCGAATTACAGACTTGTAAAATTCATGCCTCCATAGCATAAAACCTTGGTGCTTGACACCTTATTAATATAAGAAAGCCCAAACAATTCTGCGTCGTGCAGTCTGTGATATTAGAGTTTTATTAAATGTAACAAAGTTCATTCCAATCGTTTCAGCAGTTGTCCGAAGAGAGCATTTCTACATTTATAAGTATTTGAATTGTAAAATAAGGGTAGGCCACGAGGGAGAGCTTCCTCTTACCGTTCCCCGCGAGCTTTAATTGTAAGCACAGGTCTCAGAAGAGTACTGTTACCTTCCTGTCAATTAAGTATCAACTAATCACATACTGAGCATCTACTTACTTTTCATCAGCTGGATCGAGTGAAAAAAAAAGAAACGTGATTAAGAATTGTGGAACAGAATAATTTCGGTAGGCAGTCCAACAACGCTCTCAATGCAATGTTCCGTTCTTTCGCAATCTGAACAAGACAGTTCGGGTTCTACAAAAGTAGTTCGGCACCATTTCCCACTAAAGGCGTAAAATAACGTAACACTAAAAACAATGTAAATTCCATATGCAGCGCGAAAAATTCTCATACACATAAAGAAGACACGAAAAACACGGACAAGCGCTTGTCCGCGTCTTTCGTATCTTCTTTAGGTGTATGTGTATTTTTTAGCTATATTTGGAATTTAGAATGTTAGACAAACTAGCCCAACAGAACTGAAATAAAGAGAAACATGCCGAAAAGCAGGGATAAAAATTACTTGCCCGTGGCAAGCCAAGGTTCAGACATTGAAACACAAACGCCAGCGCATATAAGTATTGATGAAAATTATAGCAGCAGTCGTAATCTGCTTTGTCCACAAAGCTCTGCCAACTTACTGAAAAGTAATTTTTGTAGCCACCATTTTTACTCGCTAGAAGAAATGCAGCACACTACTCGTTTCTAGTATTCTTATTATAAAAGTTACATCACTGTATGTTTAGTTCTTAAGGAGATATGCGTTTGTACTTTAATGCCACCGTAATCACCCAACAGTTGTTCATTATTCTGATACGCAATCTCGAATGTGATTTTTCAACAGACTGCGTTCCCTCCGCAGCGTCTTTTCGACAGTCAAACTTTAATATTGTGAATTCCTTTTTTCCAAGACGTTCGGTTTAACAAATTGCGTCGGATTCCTTAGTGCAGTCATAGAATTTAGAGCGTTGGAAAGCCCGAAGTCCGCAAAATCGACTCGACATCTCGCACGATTGAACGAAGTGGTGATTTGGAAAAAAAAAATACGGTGGAAATATTTACGAGTGGGATTTCAGTTCAGAAAATACCCGAACAAGAAAGAGAACAAGAACAAGGTCCGTGATGTCCACAAGGAGTGTGGAGGCTCGTAATAATTAGCTCTATGTCGTTGGATTTTAAAATTATTTTTCATTTAACGAAGTTCCCGATTTAATAACAAAACTCTCTGCCTCGTCCAATTCAAGATTACGTTTCAATAATATTATGATGAAGTTCTTTACGTTGTCCATGGAAAGTTCTGCCGCAGGCCGGCCGAGCCGCATCCAGATATTTACTTAATTATGTAATCTTACTGTTTGTGCTCGCGCTTGTAAGGGCGATTCTTTGCCAGCTGCCCAAAAACATTGCCTAACTCAGAGCCTCAACTCCACTTGCTTAGGGCCTTCTTTTTGTCTTCTTTGAAGCAGTGCGTTAGCTGTCCCATTAGAACGGTTCGAATGAATTTCTGTCTTCTGGTCTTTGGTCCCAAGTGCTTAAGGTCAACTGCAACAACGTTTTACTTAGGGTAAAGAAATATTCGAGTAATACATGTACTGTTCAAGGAATCTTGGCAAAGCTATGTAGCGGCCGATTATCTAATGGTCTCATTGTTATCCTTCGAGTACACAGACTTTTGGGATATGTTTACAAGCGGGAACTCCGGCACTGCAATCGTTCAGCCACCATGGGAACTATGGTTAGTGCACGAATTTTGTCTTAACTTCGTGCTTGTGGCTTCAGACGTTCTTGTGACTTTGTTTATTACGCCTTACTTGCTTTCATTGGCGTAAATTTCAAAGCAGCTTATATGCAGGAGGAAATAAAACTGAACACGCATAACCTCTGGTAATTGCAGCGGCTTCGCTTGTTCACGTGTTCGTGGCGTAGTGCTTTGAAATACTGGGCTTCGGTGCTCAAGAGATCCTGTGTTAAAATTTTTCCGTAGGACAACTTTAATGATATTTATTAAGCTAATTACAACGCAGCCGCCTCTTGAAAATGGTTAGTTTGAAAAGTTAAGAAACTGCTTAAAGGATGAAGAAGGACGAAGTTTAGCCAAACCTGTGTATTAACCATCACTCCTCATGCTGGCCGAACCTGCCGTGGTTGCTCAGTGGCTATGGTGTTGGGCTGCTGAGCACGAGGTCGCGGGATCGAATCCCGGCCACGGCGGCCGCATTTCGATAGCGGCGAAATGCGAAAACACCCATGTGCTTAGATTTAGGTGCAGGTTGAAGAACCCCAGGTGGTCGAAATTTCCGGAGTCCTCCACTACGGCGTGCCTCATTATCAGACAGTGGTTTTGGCATGTAAAACCCCAGATATTATTATTATTATTATCATGCTGGCCGAACCACCCTGCTTGCAGCTCCCGCGGACACTGACGCCACGATTCCCTCTAGTAATTGTTTGAAAGTATGTTGAAATTGGATCAAGCAGGCAATACCGGTTCCCGATGGCCTCCGAGATGTTCAGGGCGCAGCGGGCGTCGCCGGATCTCGGAGGTCTTGCCGGGTCATATAAGTCGGGCGACAACGGCGGATATTTATATTTGGCTGTGTTCCGGTACGAAAAACGCCAAATTTGGCATGTTTTCCGTGGCACACTCAGTAGTATTCAAGCGCTGAACATTTCAGAGAGGCTGGGTTACGTGTTCCCCATCTGAAACTATGGCCGTCCAAGTTCTCTTGAAGTTATGTTAGTTTATAGCTGTCATAAATGTCTACATGGCCGCGAGGCGCTGGAGCGATTCAGTATTAGCGAATCGTTTTTATTGCAATACGGACATACGCTAATAAATCTGCCCGATGAAACAGTTCGATTGTCAGCAACGGTGACGCCTATGACTGCATTTTAAATCATTGAATGTTATAGACCAGGGAGCTAGAGCTCCGGGTAACTTTACGTGGGCGCTTTGATAAAAAAAGTGCAACTGTGGACACTTCGCAGATACTTATCTGAGATACCTGATTCGAAGCCACCTGAAAGTCAAGAGAAAAGACATCGTAACTGCTGCATACTTCGGCAGTTTAAGTGACTAGTTGTTCCGTCGAGATTTCAAATGGTACACTGACGTGCAATTTTTTCACTGTTTATGTTTTTTAGTGAGTGACATTGAATCGAAACACTATAAAGAGCTAGTACGCCTCAGAACGCCCCAACTGATTTACTATAGCTACGTTCTAAGTTTAATTTCATTAGAACTAGCTCGACCTTTACCAGGCGTTTAAGCTCCTGCTCAGACAGTTCCACTGCGCGCTCAGCTTAGTTACCGAGGCAGCGAAACAGAGGGCAACGTCGCGTAGACTGGCCTTTGATGTTAAAGACCTGGGCCAGTATTCACCAATGTTCTTACTTTAGAACTGTTCGTAAAAGCAAATGCGAGCCATTCCTGATTAGCGAAGACCACCAGCTAGTGGCAAAGAGAACTTACGATAAGCTTCGCCAATTTGGTCCAAGGAGCTGAAGCGACAAACCTTTTAATTCGAAAGTGCTCTTTGCGATTGGGCAGTCTTCATCGATAGTAATATGTGCAGCGTAAGGCCTTGCTCAAGATTTTCTCTTTCGAAGAAATCTAGCATAAGGAGCTTTCGGGAATGTGGGCCGCGCTTTCTATATTTTTTTTCTAGTGTTTTATTCATAGATGATGTATAACGTAACCATGATGTATTAGCGGACTGTGGCATGTTTATTATATTTAGCAGAATCTCCGTGTGAGTGAAAGACAGCTTCGGGCTGAAGCGAAATAGATCAAGATGACAATCGTTGATGTCTGAAAAGATCAAATCTGTGTCTTTTAACGGTGACCTCACGACGAAGCACTCTGTTGTAATAATAATATAGTGACGTTCGCCGCAGAAATCACTGTGGTGGCGGGAGAGATTAATTTGTTGTGGCCTGAACAGGTCTGTCACCTTTAGCTCTGCAAATATTTGTGCCTGTGACAGGCTTCTTGCTGCGACGTTTGCTCGAGGCGTGACACCGATGGCCAATTTAGAAAGGGTCTGTCCCACATTACGACTAAACGACACGAGTGAGATATTGTAAGGGCGCAGCGCAGTGCCCATTGATGTTGAGATTCATAATGGAAATTTTACAATAGGTGCATTGGCACAGAAAAAAAAGTTATCGTGGGCTTTACTCAAATGAAAAAGGAAAATAACGACGAATACTTAATAACTACACCAACTTTATAAACAAAAATGACCTCAAATCGTTTCCTTCCTTCTGATATGTGGAAGCAAAAAAAAAAAGAATGTGATGGGCAATAACCAGAAACACTTACTTGATTGCATCTGAGACATCCCAGACATCAGTGAAGTGGCTGCAAAAAAAATTAATACAACAACAAAAAAGAGACGAAATACGCGTAAGGAATGGATTATTACACACAAGGAACTTATCGAAATGCGAACAATAACATTTATTTCACTGTGGTTACAGTTCTTTTTGTTTTTGTCGAGTCTCCTTCTGTTTTCATTTTTAAATATTACATCAATGAATCCCACAATTCATTTGATTACTCAAAGCGCTTAAAAATAATTAGGCTCCAGAACGAAGTCGAATTAAAACGTTCAAGAGGGGGGAACTTTGGGCCAATTGGTCCGACATGTTTAAAGAGGAAAAGAGCCACGACTTCAGACGGGAGGTGACGAAGGAGTGGACAGGACGAGTGGACCAGCGGACGAGCGGCCCCATCTTTTGAATGAAAACCTGCGCCACATATCATACTAGCACTGTGCTTTTCTCTTTTACTTGTTTCAGGTTATGATATATATATATATATATATATATATATATATCATAACCGTCTGCTGCGTCTGTTGTCTGTTGGCGAGCAAGCGAAGATCTTGAAGATCTTGAACAACTTGATCGGTCCCGGTGTTGTAATATATATATATATATATATATATATATATATATATATATATATATATATATATATATATATATATAATATCATATGTTATTCATGGTCACAGAAGTAGCCGTTAATAAATCAAAAGGAAATACAGCTAAGATAGTCAGGTATTAATCGAGCTCGCTACTGCGCATTTTCGGTAGGTTTTGTAGTCGACGTATGTTAGGGAGAAATTAGGGAAGACTTATGGAGAAAATGGGCAAGCAACGACTACAAATTCTTCTGCTATAGTTGCAAGGGAAGCATGAATATAATGCCATCGGCGCTTACCACTGCTGAACTGCGATGGGTCCCCTGAAAAAAAAATAACAGCGCATTTTGTGTGAACTGCTGCTCCAGCTGATATCCTATATGTATAACAAAAACGAGTCGGCGAGTCGAAAAGTTCTATCTCAACTCACCCATGATTGCTACTGGGACGCGGCTTGCCTTTCGAGACTCGCTTAGGAACTCGGGGTCACGTGGTGGCCGGTGCCTAGGGTGCGCCCTTCAGAGAAGTCTGCTGGCGAACAAGAAACAGAAATCAGAAAAACAAACAAAGTCAGGTGGCGCGTGATTTGCACGTGTCTGCAGAAGTAGTAAGCGCGACAGAAGGTCACCCCGAGTTAATCGATGCGACTGGTGACTATTGACGCATGCCACATCAATCACAGTGGTGTCGCCGCGACAGTGACGACGTTCTTCTGCCGGGGCACAAGGGACGCGTTGCGATTCCGGAAAAAATGAGAAACGCCCGCCTACATAGACGCAGGTGGACGTTGAAGAATTCCAGAGGATCCAAAATAATCCGGAGCTCCCCCCAGCAGGGCCTCTCATGGCCTCAACAGTTTATTGACACCTCGAACTCCGTCAGTCCACCGCACTTAGAGCACGCAACGCGACGGCAACGAGACCTGCTTTCAGTTGACGTGGCTACGTTCAATGCTTGCATGTTTTTGGATGCAAGTCAACCCCTTTCGGAGCCAAAAAAGGCAAGCGAAAAACAGGATGCGACGGCGGAGGAGACACTGGACGAAGAGGAACATGACAATCCTACGTCGCAGTGTTCTTTACTCGGTATTTTCTGAGCTGTTGCGTCATGCTTTCGTAACCAATTAGCTTAGGTTTCGATGTCGCGAGAAGACATCGGGATTTAAGCAGCAGCCCATACACGGCTAATGCGGAGAATGTTGGAGGAGGCTTGGCGATTGATAGGCAAGCGAACAACCATCTAGGGCGAGAATAGAATGTACGGGGCACGAGCATTCTAACCTGAAAAACACTTATACGTTATTTCATTTTCTTTTCACAAAGGACTAGATGGGCATTACATACGTGAGGCTTGCACAGGACACGAAAAAGAAAAGAACTGACGCACAATTGAAGCATCTAAATATACGAGTGCCCAAATGTAACAAGCATATTAAACACACGGAACGTAGAACGTGTTCCTCACAACATGCGTTATGTGGATATCTATTAATGCGACGTTAGCTTGCAGGATTTCATGCCCAACGTAAGATGCTACGATCGCTTTTTGTCACTCTCGTGCTAAGCGTAAATCCTCTATCATGGAAAATCGATGGGAGCGGTTATAGAAGGATTGATGTCAAACCTTCGGAATTGATCGGTGAAGATAGAAAAATACGCCGCCATTGAGTGCACCGCACCGTGCACAAAATAAACCGAACTGAAAAAAAAATTCTGAACTTGGTGTTTCAATGACACCAAACGAAGCGACCGATGGCAAAAGGCGAGACATCGGAAAACACGACGCCGGTCCGCCGAGCGACGCGAGTATAAAAGGCAAGCGACTGCACGTACGACAAGACTATAGTAACGAGAGTGAACTTTTCTACGTGCGCCAAATATAGTAAGCTTGCTGACATCATAGTAGCACGCGCTAATGTTAGATGTACAATTTGCAGAATTCAGTAACATGAATTCGGGACCGAAGCCGGCCATAGAGCAGCCTAGATTCTCTAGAAACTTCAACAAAGTGTTTGCACGTCGCAATACTGCTACTTCCCAAACGTATCCAAATAGGCACCGGCGCGACCTTTCTACTCCCGACTGGGACGGAGAGCCGCAGAGTAGGCGTAGTTTTATCTAGGGTTCAATAGTACCCACAGAGGTTATCTTCGCAACAGGCTCCATGCTATGTTTTATGCTACGCTATAGGCTACAGAACGAAAGATGAAATTGGTGGTGTGATAATTGCATACAGGAAAGCATTAAAGCACACACGCACGAAAATGCACCAGCACGAAAGTTCCTTACCATGTCTCAATGAAGTGTGCATACCGCAAGAATGCTATGAGCGTCTTGGTGGGGCACATTTCAGAGCCCGACCGGTGTCGCAGTTCGCCCCACCCCTCCGCCCCCCACTTAGACACACGCCTTGCAACTGAAGTCGTGTATTTAGCGGATTGCCAAAGGTAGCATTATGTAACCTGAATAAGTTCTCACGTGGATATTTCCTTAACCGCGACGGAAGAGCGTCGCAATGTTAGACCGCAGAAAATAATGACGTTTCATTCGTTTGGGAACCATCCACGCTTTCGCGTGCCCATCGTTGGAGCGTGCATTAAGTGCGTAGCGTTTGAAGTTGTGCTTACCTGGTGTCGAAATCGCCGACGTGAATCGAAGCGCAGTCTCGGAACTCGACCGTCGAGCAAGGGCGTCCTGGAAGTACACATAAAAGGAAGAGTCGGATGGAGCCCGAATCGCGCAGTTGTGAGCCGGAACAGCAGCAGATTTGTCGCGACGAGGCCAACGACGGTTCACTAGCCCCCTACCTGCACGGACGAGTCACAGAAGACAGGCTGCGCAAGAGAGGGGCTCGAAGCACGGGGCTCGGGACTAAGCTCGGGGTTGCTGCTCGCCACAGCAAGACTACCCTTCAGCGATCAGGGCATGGAATGTCCGTTGCCGGGGTCAAGCGCGAGAGCTGCGAGAGCTGTAACCGTGAGTCACGCTGATGAGGATAATGATTCCTTCAACAACGGGACGAACCCACTGCGAGGGTAGGCCAAGAAGAGGGGGGTATTATAGCAAGAAAAATATAGTAAAAATATGAAATAGACCGATGATATGAATAGACCGATGAATATACCGATAAATAGACCGATAAATAGACCGATGAATATGAATAGGCGGCTGAGTCAAGCTGTTTACGACATCTTTTTCTGCAGCTCCCCCTGTCTGCATTTTTTGAGGCAGAAATAATAATAATAATATTATTATTATTATAAAGGAAACGAAGTACCCTATGTTACGGTGTAGTACGCTTTGAATAAACAACAAGCGTTGTGCCTGTCCTTCTTTTTTTTTTTTGGGGGGGGGGGGGGTGAGATAAGATCTGTTGCGTACCCACTACGTAAACTGGGTGAAGAAGGGGCGACATAAATAACCTTAATAATCACATAAGTAGAAAAGAGTTTCAATGAAAAACGAACACTGGAATTTCAATATTTAGAAGTATGTAGTGCCACAATGCGATCTCCTTAGTATGCCAATTTGGGACACTAGTGCAGCCCAAGCAAGACGAGGACACGGATGAGAAGATAAACACAGACAGAAAGGTAGTATAATTTCATACCCTTGCACCACACAGTTCACGGCCGATCCCCCACAGCGGGTTGCGTCACGACCACGAGGAAAAACAACGACAACAGCAAGAACAACAACAAATTGAGGTGAAGCACAGTGTCCGTGTTTTCAAGTTCCCTTTGTCGTCATCTTGATAGCGGTGCACTAGTACCCCAAATTGAAGGGAATGTTGTATGAGATTCATTCGTCAGAAAGGGTGAACTGCACCAGTAATTAAACGAAGTAAAAACAGAAGTTTCCCAGAATGGTTCGGAGCAGAAATTATTTGGTAGTGGCATAATTCAGACCGTTTTGTTTTAACGTACGTATCAGGCCTGCGTCCGCAAGCCATTTGACGTAGCAACACTGCAAAGGCATAGAACGTAACCGCAAAGTCTGCTGCTACGTACACACGCACCCATCTGTTCTTTGCACGAGGACCTTGCTGCTGCTTGCGGTGGGCTCTTTCGAGATCCTGTTGCTGGAGACAGTACTAAGAACTGCGTACTCCCCACTTCAAATGCGATCGTCGCCCTCTTGCCAACCATGCGTCCATTAAATTGTGACCATCGTTGTCTTCCGCAAACAGGAACGTAAGTGTAAACTAATGCCATCTTCGGCTGGTCGTTTCTGAGCACTCTGGAGCGCTCTGGCGAGCGGCGTTGTCTTCGGCTGGTTGAAAGAGGTTGCGCGCCCTGCGTTCGGCTAGTTCTTCTCGATTGCTCTCCTCTATCTTGGAGCACTCTAAGGCGCTCCGAGCCCTGTCGTCGGAGCAGTCATCGAGATTGAAACGTCATCGCAGCGCCGCGTCGCTGCTGTTGGCGACGGCCCACCGTAACCTTGGCAACCTAGGCTACTGCATGCTGGCGCTTCGACGAACGTTCGGCCCGCCGGCACGTCCGCCGGTTTTAACGCGATAGCGTTAAGGAGCTCGTGTCGCAGAAAAGCCGGTGTCGTCGGCGTCGGCGTCCGCGGCGTTGACCGTGAGCGATAAATCACGGCAGGCACTTCATAAATAAAAAGCAACTTCCAAGATGGGCTAGGTGGGAATCGAACCAGGGTCTCCGGAGTGTGAGACGGAGACGCTACCACTCAGCCACGAGTTCGATGCTTGAAAGCGGTACAAACGCGCTTCTAGTGAACGCGGTGTTGCCTTAAAAACGTGCCGTAGAAAGTTATACTGCGGTGTATATTGGTAATTATGAGCATGTAACTTACAGAAGTCGCATTTACACGAGTAGCGAAGTACGTTTCTGCTACATTTCTTCTGCGCTTACCGCACACGCAGAGCCATCTTGCGGCAAACACAGAAGACCCCCTCCTCTCAATGTACGGCGCTGCCCCGACAGGGGGCGCACTGTGTGCGGACCGGTGCCAGGCGCGTTGTTGCCCCGACTCCCTCTCCCCTGACGACGCTTCGCCATGCTCCCACGCGGGTTGCACAATCAAGCGCCGTTCCTTTCTTTAGATTATTATCTATCTATCTCTCTGCCCGTGCCGATCACGACGTTTGGCTGGCGTAGATCGTTTCCCCCTCCGAGACACCGAGTTCTTTGGTTCGTACCGTTTGCTCAGGCGCACGTTTCGTTGCCGCGCCGAACGCTGCGTTGCTCGACGCTCTCCGTGTGATAGGTGGCCGCAAAGTCCGATGCGGGTCGCCTCTAAGTGATCCCTGCGCCGTAGCGCATTGTCTTACACCCCTTGGCGGGTCGATGGGAACGCTGTCGCGTTCCACTCTTGAAGGCGAAGCTTAAGCGTCCTCCAATTTTTTTCCGGCAGCGCCGGGAGCTTTGGATAGGCGAAACATCGGACGTTGGCAGTAGTCACGTGGTTTCGCAACAGCAATTTCCTCCTCCGAGAGCGAGTCGCACGTTCGGCTTGCGCGCTTGTCCTCTACCTTTGAGCTCGGGAAACGACCGATCTACCCGACTCTGCTTCGGGGCATACAGGCGACCAGTCGAAGATACCATAAGTGTAGCGTGTAACTGGCAAGCGAGCGCGTGGAAACGTTCGACCGCGGTGGTGCGTTTTGATATGGCCTAACTGAAGCGCAGAACGCAGGCAAGAGCTTGCGCGGACGAGGAGTGGGCGTATAATACAGGCTTCTGAGAGGGAAGGAGACGTGCTGTCACTGGGATGCTCTCTGTCCTCACGCAACACCTGGTGCGCCAGCGCGAAGGCAGGCTTGCCTTTTCACCCGCTATGCTCCGTCGAGGCGCACTCGTAACGTGACGTCACAGCTAGTGAAAATGAAATGTTTGCAGTTGGCAGTTGTGCGGTGCGGACGCTTGTTTCGGTGCTCTTCGGATTGAGCGTGGTGACCGGGACCGGACGGGCGAACGACTGCGAGAGCGCCGTGACTACGACAAATAGATGAGTTCTTTCCTATAATACTGTGAGAATTTAGATTATGCCAGTTAGGTGAAGAGCTCGCGAAAGAGCAGGTCAGTTACCTAACGGCCGGGTCTTTTACGGCCGGCAGTTATAGATTTGTAGGGCTCATTTGTGAGTTAACTAGTTTAGACATGTAGCTAGCTAGTATTTCTTTTCTAGTTGATGGGCGTTTTGCGGTAGGCAGAATTTTATTTGAGCACGTGGTTGCAAGTGTTCTTTTTCTAGCTTTCATGGTAGCGGTAATAAAGTGCAGATAAGATGGTCAAGCAACAGAAGGTTAAATGCAAGGAGTGTGGGGCGTCGGTGAATTGGAAGGAAACACGGTTCGAATATGTAGAAGGAGGCCGAAGGCGCGGATTTTATGTGCAAATGCTGCGTATTAAGTGCACGCCTGGACAGGGCTGACGAAACGAACACAAGCCGAGCGTTATGTATGGATGCTCTGGGAAAGAAGCTAGAGGTAGAGAGGGCAGAGAAGCGCAAACTCCAAGAACAGCTTAGTGAATTGTTGGACGAAAAAAAAAATGGCTGACACGACCGTGCGAAGTCACATTGGCGGACTTTCCAGCGCCAGCCCCGTGGATGGGGCCTGCATGGACAGCGATAGGAAAGACGGTCAGGCAGGTTCAGACAGGAATAGTTACGCACACGAGGCCACTAGGAAGTCAGGAGTCAGGATGGAGAGGAGGGGAACAAGCTAACCCCAAGGAATGAAGTCACAGTCAATGATAAGAGGCAGCATAATCTGGAAGTTAGGAGGGAGGAAAGGAATACCCTAGTGCTTATCGGTGGTGCCTCAAATATGAGTAGGTGCAAAAGAACTATAATGGAGCGTGTAAAGAGTGATAAGCGGGTAGCAGTCGGGGCGTTCCCAGGTAGGGTAATAGACGCAGTAATGAGAGAGACAAAAAACGAACTTTCTAAGAATGTTGCAGAGCGCAATATGGTAGGGGTAGCGGCGGGGCTAAATGATGTCGTGAATGGTGAAGCCGCAAAAATTGTGAGAAGATTAGCGGAAAGAGTTGACGATTTAAGGACGATAGCACAGCAACTCCAGATCGTGGTGTGCACGATGCCGGAGCTGTAAGGACGGAACGGAAAAATTACCAAGGACGTTGTGGCAGTTAATCGGGAGATAAGAAAGCTAAATCAGGAGAAAGGCCTTGAAGTGGTAAACATAAACAGAGAAGTGCATAGAGCAGGCTTTGGCGGAAATGGCATCCACTTTAATGGAATGTTAGGAGCCGAGATTGGTTGGCGCCTGGCAGGCCGGGCAGTAGCTTTTTTGGGGTTCCACTGTGGTTTAGGACGTAATGGTAAGTAGAAACACTGTAGAAAGTGCAACAATAGAGGCTGAGGCCAATAAAATGGCCACTCTGAGGTCCAGGAAGAAAACTTCAAAAAAAAATTAACACTAGGATGAGGTGCATAAACATGCAGGGTGGTAGAAAGAGTGCGAAGCGGTTAGAAATAGAACAGCAGTGAAAGGGCGAAGAAGTATGTGTATACGCGCTATGCGAAACACATCTCAGGGATCTAGAAGACCCACCGTTTATCTACGTCTACGTCTGGAAAGGGAGCAATAGAACAACAATGGAGAGGAAAGGAGGAGCAAAAGAGGAAAGGAGGTATGCTGATACATCTGGGAACAATATGGTAAATAATAAAGTCAACTTTCAAAGAACATGTCTGGGTATCAGGTACAACTGCCGGTAAAAAGGCATGGCTAGGAGTAGTTTATTTAGGGACAGGGGACAAATGCACGCAAGAGAACAAGGATCTAGAGAAGTGTCTCAATGACGATGTAAAGCAGTTTGGAGAAGGTGCCGATATTATTCTGCTGGGTGACATGAATGGCCGAATCAAGGATCTGGATGGATACACAGATTGTAACAGGAAGTTGATGCTAGACTTCTGTGAGCGGCACAACCTAGTTACAGTAAACGGAGAAACTAAGTGTGAGGGACAAATCACGTGGGAATCCCGTAACAGGCAAACGACCATTGACTTCTGCTTAATGTCGCAGGGGATGTATAGCAAGCTCGCAATAATGGAAATAGACGAAGAGGGGAAGTACAGCCTCGGAAGTAGTCATAAGCGTATTAACGCGATAGCGTTAAGGAGCTCGTGTCGCAGAAAAGCCGGTGTCGTCGGTGTCAGCGTGTGCGGCGTTGACCGTGAGCGATAAATCACGGCAGGCACTCCATAAATAAAAAGCAACTTCCAAGATGGGCTGGGTGGGAATCGAACCAGGGTCTCCGGAGTGTGAGACGGAGACGCTACCACTCAGCCACGAGTTCGATGCTTCCAAGAGGTACAAACGCGCCTCTAGTGAATGCCGTGTTGCCTTCGAAACGAGCCGTGGAATGTTATACTGCGGTGTATATCGGTAATTATGAACATGTAACTTACAGAAGTCGCAATTACACGAGTAGCGAAGTGCGTTTCGCTGCATTTCTTCTGCGCTTTCCGCACACGCAGAGCCATCTTGCGGCAAACACAGAAGACCCTCTCCTCTCCATGTACGGCGCTGCCCCGACAGATAGCGCCACGCGCGCATTGGAGCTGTCGCGGCTCGGACTCTCTCCCCTGACAACGCTTCGCCTTGCTCCTTCTGCAGAATCAAGCGTCCTTCCTTTCTTTAGATCACTATCTGTCTATCTCTCTGCCCGTGCCGATCACGACGTTTGGCTGGCGTTCATCATTTCCCCCTCCGGGATACCGAGTTCTTTGGTTCGCTCCGCTTGCTCAGGCGCACGTTTCGTTGCTGCGCCGAACGCCGCGTTGCTTGACCATATGGCTCGACGCTCACCGCGTCCGATGCGGGGCGCCTCGTAAGTGATGGCTGCCCTGTAGCCCATTGTCTTACACCCCTTGGCGGGTCGACGGGAACGCTGTCGCGTTCCACTCTTGAAGGCGAAGCTTAAGCGTCCTCCAATTTTTTGGTCTACAGCTGGGAGCCCTGCTCAAAAGAGAAATGCAGGGAAGTCAAAAAGAGTAAGCAAAATTAAATGACGAACATATAGCGCAAATAGCAGCCGGCATAGAGGAAGCAATAGAGAAACATCCCATGAAAAAGTGGCATTAAAATCATTTGGAACTACTAAACAGTAGAGAAATAAAAGAAGTAAAAGGAGTAAGCCACTGGAGAGGAAACAGGAGGCCACAAAGTTGGTGGAATAAGGAAATTAGTGAGGCCATCGAACAACGACGGTTGGCGTCACTGGAACACAAAGAAGCAAAGAGGACGCAGTTATCTGAAGAAGAAATAGGCCGAAAATGGGAATCTTATCGACAAAGAAACAAAAAGTGCAGATCCTCGTCCAGGCTAAAATAAAGCAGTCCTCTGATCGTTGGCTGGCTAAAGTTTGCGATGCCACTAAAGAGGGGTGAAGAAAATCCTGGAACCATGCAAGCTGGCTGGGTAAAGCGAAACATAGAAAGAAGGAACAGATTCACGATTCATGAATTCATGGCCATGGTGCTGGCATTACGCAAATTAGGACCATCAATTACGTCAGCCATGATAGTCACTGATTCGTTATCATTGTGCTCATCCCTTACTGCTTCTAGTGATGCTCGCGTGATGAAGACATTTTATTCATTGCTACCTGGGTACTTGAGAACCGTGCGTTTGATTTGGATGCCTGGCCATAAAGGACTAATCATAAATGAAATTGCAGACTCTCTGGCCAAGGCATCGATAAGTGGCCCGATTCTCCCTTGCAGCCCTTTGACTGCTTATGTTATTGCTGCTAGATTTCGTAGGAGTGTCATTATGCAGGCAGTTTCAGGCTTCGCAATTACAAACTCTGTGGATTACGGACATCTCCTACACACTTACACACTTGGCACAGAGATCTTTGCCGAACACGGAAAATTGAAGTGTCCATCACGAGGCTGCGCTGCCGTATACCTGCATTGAACTTCTACCCTCCACAGGTCTGGTCTGATGTCCTCATCATTATGCTCATTCTGTGGCGAAGCGGAGACAATAGACCATTTCTTGTTGTCTTGCAGACGTTTTTCTACTATAAGAAAACGAATACTCGAAATCCCGCTCCGCTCTATTGGTCTAACTTTATCAGTGCCTGTGATCCTATCTTTTGGAGCCTCCATTATTGGGTTCAGCCACAGAAATGTTTGCTTGGCAATCCAACATTACCTCATTGAAACCAATCGATTTCCATGTTAGACTGATCGTTCTCCCTCCCAACCATAGCTTTCTTTTATTTCTTATCTATTACTAATTCTTGTTCTTCTTCTTATTTATATTTTATACCTGGTTTTCGCCTGATTATTTCCTTTTTCTCCAAACACAAAACGTCTACTTTTAAAATGCAACGCTCAAGTTGTTTACTCCCTTGTTATTGTTATTATTTTTATGCGCCTAATTGAACAACCCGATTCTTGGCCAATCCCCCACAGTGGGTATGTGCCATGGCCACTCAGGACAACAACAACAACAACGACTGCCAGGTATTTCTTCACGACCGCAGTGACATTTACTTGTCACTGTGGGCACACGTTCGCCCTTAATAAATATCGTAGTTTTATTAACGCCGTTACATTTCTGGTGGAGGTGCTGGGTATCAGTCGAAGCCCCATGAACGAAAGTTATCGTAGTCCCGACAACCAGCGAGTGCATTCCGTGGAACTGACAACTGTACACCAGTGGACCAGCCGCCGTCTTCGAGGTGACTCGCCCGAATTCGGCCCTTCTCTTTCCATGCCAAGAGAAACTCAGGCAACGGACGCCGCCACAATGGTTAGCCATGTAACACCGGCATAGCTAGTCGTAAGCCAACCTCGCAAGCCGCCAACATTCCATGGGGACTCGTTCGAAGACTGGTTGGAACTGTTCGAGAGAGTGGCGAGCTTCAATGAATGGAATGACAGACAGAAGCTCCGTAACGTATATTTCGCTTTGGAGGACTTCGCAAAAACGTGGTATGAAAACCACGAACCCTCTTTGTCCTCTTGGCAGGAATTTCGACGACAACTGCTAGCAACGTACGCCAGCACGGATCGTAAAGAAAAGGCGGAAATTGCACTTCAAGCCAGGAACCAGCTCACAAAAGAGAATGTGGTGATGTACATCGGGGACATGTGCCGCCTGTTCAAGCGTGCTGATCCAACAATGAGGGAAGAAGCTGCGCGATCTGATGCGTAGAGTGAAGCCGGAACTCTTCGCAGTTTTCGTCCTCAACCCAGCGCGCACGGTCACCGAGTTCAGATACGAAACAAGGACCATCGAAAAGACCCTGGAACAGCGAGCTCGGCAATACAGCCGTGAGGCAAGCTGTGCACCTGCCCTTGTCTTGCCTGGAGGCGTGCCAAACGACCTTTGGAGCCCTGCGGGAGCTCGTCCGGTCAGTGATCAGGGAAGAGCTCAACAAGTGGCAGACACCTCAGGCTCCAACTGCACTATCTATCGTCGACGTTGTCCGGGACGAACTGAGGAACGTCATACGGTATCCAGAGCGTGAGCCACAGCCTATGCGGCGCACCCCAACGTACGCCCACGTACTCAGGCAACCCGCGGTACACGTAGTGGAGAAGTTGCGATGACTGTTCCCTACCCGCCGACAGTATGCAGTGCACCTCGTCTGCTGGAACCACCGGCTGCCTATCCGCCTTCAGCACGTCGTGCACCTCGTTTTGTGGAACAAAGGCCCCGAAAAAGTGACGTCTGGCGTGACCACGAGCGCAGGCCTCTGTGTTTTTACAGCGGAGAAGCGGCTCACCTGCGTAAGTTCTGCCCGTACCGTCAAGCTGGATTAAGGGGTTTTCCCTTAAGTGCACCGTGCCTTCGAAATGGTAAACGACCAGCAGAGATCGAAGAATATTTGTCCACGCGCCAAAGCCCCACTACTACTCACCAACGTCATCCATGGTCACCGTTGCCCATGCGCTACCGATCGCCTAGTCCACACTCGTCTTCAAGATTGCCTAGGCATCGTTCACCAATCCCACACCACGAAAACTGAAGCAAGCGACTTGTGGAGGTTGACCGATGATAAACAGAATTACGAAGATTCTCAAAGCGGTTCCAGTGTGATGACGAGTTAATTCCAGTAAGCAGGTGCAGGAACGAAACGATTACATGAGATTTACGGTTGACAAGTCGTTAGTTGTAAGTCGCTAGCCATATTACCAATCTTGTGGAGCAATACTCAGCATTGCCATATTTACAGCACAGTTTCTCGAAGAGTAATTCGGAAAGCTCGCAGTTTGTAACAGTCGTTGAAAATTGCTAAGCCGCCAAGCCACAATGGCCAGACTGACACCGTATTCAGGACCTTCAGCAAGACATTTGATCGAGTTAGTCACCAAAAGCCTATGCTCAAGCTTACACATAATAATATTCCGGATATAACTTTTTTATCAAGAACTACCTCCATAAGCAGGCTTAGTGTGTGTGAGTAGGAACAACTCCATTTCTCTTCCTGTGACGACGGGGGTACCTCAGGGTAGTGTTATTGGGCAGCAACGCTTCTTGTACGTCAACAACTCCGTTAGAGTAGTTACCTCCTTCCCCCTATACGCAGTAATAAAAAAAGGTTTTAGATTGTTTTTTTGATATTTCGCAAAATGAAGCATCTGCATGATCAAGACAAACTGTATCCTGATATAGGTAACGTCCTCCGCTGGTTCAATGAACGCGCCACGTATATTAACGCTGAAAAACTGGTCGTTTTGAATAACACGCAAAAAAGAGTCTTATGGAGCTTGAGTACAGATTTGGAATATTGCCACTGAAGGAGGTCAGTAGCTGCAAGTACGCAGGTGTAAGAATCACCGTCAATCGCTCCTAGAATCTACACATAAATAACTTTGTCTCCTCCACATTCCACTCATCTTATTTTTTGAAGGCTAGGCTTAGAGATTATCCCCTAAACGTGAAACGGCTACCATATTTTACAAGATACATCAGGGTAAAACTTGAATATTTTTCTTTAAAGTGGAACCTTTATACTAAACAGAACATTAGAAAACCGCAATGTGTTCAACGGAATGTAGCAAGGCTGATTTACTATATATTTTAGACAACTGATTCCCCTGCAAAGCACTAAAACTAATAGCATTCAAATAGTTAAATTCTGACAGGAAAATTGTAGCCTCGAGCTTCAATTAGTCCTAAATTAGCACTCAACCGGACTTCATACTTAACCCTTTTATCTTCAAGGTGCACACAGCCCCATCACAGGGCTCACTGTATAAAACGTTGCTTTGCGCGTATGATACCTACATGTATTATTTGTTTTTGCGTAAAATAATTGTAAGGACTCATGCCAAATAATCCTATTTGAAGCACACACAGTAGTATTTCTGTGTACATTCTTTGAGTAGATCTCAAAGTTTCTGCTCTCTTTTGTATTTTTGTTGCTAATTGCATCATTTTGTTATTGTTAATTGTATTTTTCTAGAACATGACGCTATGTGCATTGAATTGATGATTGCGATATTTCACATCATCATGTTTTGTATTTTTTATGTCTCTATTGCTTGTTTGATAAGTTCACTGTTGTTACGGTACTATTTCAATTAGTACTGTAATTCTTTCTATCCTTGTATCTTCTGCATTTACGTTGTTAATAGCACCACTCTAATGCAACATTAATCGTATCTTTTGCTATGAGGTGTATCTCAAAAAACTGTGTTGATTAGCGTAATACATTTAATACGATGAGCCTGTATTGCCTTCAATATGCGGTGGTCTGCAGTCAGCTCGAAGTAAATTACTAAAATTCTAACAACTGTCCGCGAAATTCTGACGATTTATGAACTCTACTCGCCGTGAGTCTAAATCTCACGACAAAGAGAATGAACCGCATTGAGTATGCTGAAATTATTCTACAGCCGTGACGAGTACCTCTGACCTTTCAAAGATTTATTCACAAAGTGAAGCGTGGGCTCGTGAAGCTGCTCTCCTGCTATTTCTCGCGCCTCCTCTGCATGGATATGTGGAATAAAATGGTCTAAATAGAAGTATCCGAATTTGTTTGACCTTTCAAAGATTAATCCAGAACCTAGGGGTAAATCTAAAAACTGCCTTCAAGACAATGTTGTCAGCAACGTTCACGAGCTTTGTCTGAAAAGAATTAGGTCAGACTATGCTGCGACTAGGCCAACAGGTCTTGACCATGTCAGTCCCCGTTTTCGTGGAAAAAATGCAGGGAGTTTTCCAGTAGGTCAAAGTGATCATGAGCAAGGAAAATAAATTGCGGTATCTCTCGGTCCAAGACGAGCAGGACTAACTTTTCACCAGCCTTAAAGATGAACCCACCGTTGACAGTCGTATACGTGGTAAACAGAGCAGATACATCTGCGCAGAACGTTTGACTTACGAGCAAGGCTATTACTGCCGCTAGCTGCAAGCACTTCATACTAGTTATTTTGACTACGTCGAAAGTTACCGCTAGTTACTATGTGCCGGGTTTTGACGCATGTTTGCGGAGCCATCTGGAGCCTAGCCTACAGAATTCTGTGTGTCCAAACAGGTACTGCGACTGTCGGGGAGAAAACGTTTGGGCAGAACCCATCTAACGATGACTGTCGGCGTTAATGCAATTCGCAGTTAACGGGCCCCTGAAACGGTTTGTACAAATTTTGTAGACGCGTAAGGTACAACTAAAGTTAATCATTCGCACCACAATTTGTGTGTAACGTCTCATATTAAAAGAGCTGCGGACGATTACAAGTTACCCACCTCCATATTCATGAATTTTCTCCTCAACTCGTTCGCCGAGTGATCGGGGCTAAGCTCCGCCTTCACTGGCTCTGCGTCATGATGGCACGTCGTGTCGTCGACTTCCGGTTCTCTAGGAGCGAGTGTGCGAAGCCTCTACAATCGCTTCGCCAGCTGCTTGGAACTCGACCCCAAACGAGAGCTATCGAAGTAGCGTGCGTTGCGAGCATTCTGTTGCAGCGCGGAACGTGTCTAGTATTCCGGTAACCACAGGCGAGCTGTGCGTTTCGACGGAACGGTCGAGACAAATTCAAGCTGATGAAGGAACTTTACCGTAGACGTACGTGAGCTGGCTGATCGCTCTCCAGTTTCCAGCTACCAATTGGCGCAAAGCTTAACGAGCCAAACAAAGAGCTAATATTACTCCAACCAAGTGGAAAACATTTTTAAACATTTACAAAAACAACGCGTTAACGATTACGCTCCTGCGAAAAATTTGCGCCAGCGGCAAAGAAGAATACACTTCGTTGATGCTACTGTGTGTGGTTGAGCTCTGTGCCACCAGGTGGCTGCACCGTGCAGACCATTCACATTTGAGCTTCTGCCCATCCCGTGAAACCCCCCGACGCCATAACGGTTTCTCGTGTTGTGTGTCTTTCTGGTCGACGAAGGAAGAAGCATTCGCCGGCCTCGTCACATCAAGACTCGAGTCCCTATGCTCTTAAGCAAAATTACACCTTTTGCCGCACAACAATAAACATCGTTTGTCTTGTCCGCATTTCCTTTCTTTAACGCGGCGAGCCCGGTACTTGCCAGTAACGAACGGCATTCGCGTTACCAGCATGACGTAGCATTCCCGACAGGAAAGTAGCAAGCGCGGCGTTTTCAAGAAAGCAAGCGCAAGCAAGGCAGATGACGATTATTGTTGTGTGGCAGAGATACACCCCAAAGGGTGTAACTTTGCACAAGAGTGTATTTATCGAGCATGTAGGAAAGGCAAGTATAAGGCTTGAACCGTGAGCTGTCTGACGAAATCGGACGACCCCAGATGCGGCTACATATCGTGATAAACACGTGGGCGACTAGAGGGCATGGGAAACAGGGGAAGCAAGCGAACAGGTGTTCCCTTGCTTCCTGTATGGGTCTGATACTTCGCTGTCACCATGAGCGCCGAGGCTAACAGCGTCACGAATTCGGCGACATTTCGCCATTGCCTCCCGGGGTAGCGGGTGGCTATTTTCTCTTACAAAACAAGTAAAAAGAAAATGCGCTTCGTTTCAGTAACAACATGTATCTAGCACATCACAGACGACTCAAAGCTTCTTTCGCTGGCACGGTCTGTATTGTTCTACAAGCGATCAGGTGGAAACCGTCCACCCCGAAAACAACTCCAACCATCACGCTCCGAAGACTCAGCCAGACGCAATCAGACGACCTTTGAGGAACTTGACCCGCTGGAAAGGGTCCTCGGTGCAGTGCTTGTAGATGTCCTCGAGGTGAACGTTGTAAAGAAGCCACGACCAGCCTGTGCGAAGCTTGTTGGACTTCTTGAGGGCGTCCAGCTGCACAGAAGGTGAATACAGTGCGCGGTCTTTGTTAACGATAAGGTGATGGGTCCACGCGTTTTTTTTTTTTCGCTTACGAATATTCGAAGCATTGCTATGCCTAAAACACGGTGACAGTCGGTCCCTGTGTTTAACACAATTATTGCGATTGTGCAATGTAATATCCGTCATGGTAGTTTAGAGGCCATGATTTAGCGCTTCTGTGCTTCGAGGTCACAGGTTCGATTCCAGGGGGGGGGGGTCGAAATGCAAACGAATAAAGGGGAAACGCACGTGTACTTGGACTTGGGAACAAGTTAAGGCGGATTCTAGGAACGATTAAGGCGGATTCTTGCACTACAGCGCGAATAATAATCACATCGTAGTTTAGGTACTAAAACAGCCGAATTCACTTTCTTTGTGATAATAGAATGGCGTCAGTGCTCAAGACATGACCTGTTAGGACCCCCTAGACTACGAACTACATTTGAGACATTCTAACCCAAAAAACAGGGTTAGAACACTACTCGTACAAGATAATACGAGTAGTGTTCCACGTAGTGTCGCCCCACGCCGTATGAGAAAGGCTTTGTGGGAAATTGGTACGTCGAATACAGGTGTGCTTTCCCGGAAGTCTGCGAGTATATTTCTAGTCTCGGCATTCGTACAAAATGCGCATGCCTTCAGCAATGAGTGATACTAATTTTCAACCTTGAACTGAGCGTTAACATATTTGAAGACAGAATCACTTCAAAGAATTAACGAACCTATCGGCTATCATAGAGCCTTTGACGGTGTTCCATCGCATCTATAGTTTTTGTCCAGAAAAACAAAGAAACGAATACCCTATTTTCTGGAGCGTGCGCGCATGCCTCGTTCAGCCACATATGTCCAAAGTGCTCATATGTGCAAACGCAGATATACACAGTAGGCACAGCCTGGTATTTGGATTTCCAGTCTGCACCAGTGTATGCGAATACTGCCCAATGCTCTATGCTTTCATCAACTATGCTGCGACAAACTGCGGAGAAGGTCCACGTTTCTTCAGATACGGCGCCTCGTAAAGTTCTGGTGCTGGATGTACCTCCAACAGAACCAGTCCGCTCGTGTAAAAAAAAAAAGCAATACCTTATTGTATTGCAACTGAAGAGCTTCGTTTTATTATGTCACCGTTGTCGGCGGCGTGATAAAGTTGCGCGTTTGCAGTGGACAATAAGGAGCGCCTGGAACGGCTCCAACGCTGCTCTCTTGCGGGTTTGTGGAGGATTGGGGAATTCATTCGGGGTGTGCAGCGAGCGAACATTCCTGCGGTGTTCGTGCAGTGAAGGAACACGAGGAGCACAGAAAGCCACGTGCAAAGCGTTTTGACGGTGGCCAGCGCCTGTAACGGCAGTTTACGAGCAGTTCTAGGTGCGTCTGTTTTCTCGCTAAAACACTTTGTTAGAGCAGTACTGAGTGCTTTCTCACGGCTACACAGAGACGGCTGAGCAGTTAAGAGTCGATGGCTACCCAATGGCAAGCCCTTTCCTTACGTTCCCCGAAACATTCTCAACAGGATTCGAACCGCCGCATTCTAGACCGTCCCTCCACACTGCTCTTCCTCGACACGAGTAGATCGCAACGCCGCACCTCGACATTACGTGTCACTGGGCTTCAGTGAAACTCCACGTCATTCTTCAGAAGCGCAGAGTCTTCTTCAGTTGAGGGATGGCGCAGTGCTCAACTCGGTGTATTGGAGGAAGAACTTCGGAGTCGAGGACGGTTTGAGAATGCGGGGGTTAAGGTTCGGGGGGGCAGTCTGTTGCACGGGATTATGCAAGTGAAATTCCTAAATGTAGCAGGGCTTACCTTATCTTCGAGAGACTCATCGTCCTCCCAACTGAGAAGTATGTCGCTACTAGATCGCGGCGAGCCTATTTTCATGCCACCAGGCAGCAAGGAGATGTCTGTATGACCTTGACAGTCCTGCGTTGAAAGACATGGGAGGGATTCATCGTTGCATTGCCACTCACGGCTTTAAGAACGAGCACATTCTCGAACAATTCCTTTCACCTTTTTCTATTCCTTCTGGCTCTGCTAATTTGCCTGCATGGCATGGCTTCCCACCTCTAGGCGAGGTGGATGACCATAACTAATCGAAATTGGATGAGCACAATCTTTTCAACATAGAAGATCTTGGTGATCTTAAATCGTGCTGGTGGAGCGGACGCTGACAAAGACCCGGCATTCGACGAATCCACTCAAAGGGGCGCACCTAATTTCCGCAAGAATACCTTAGGTTTAACTGACGGAACACGGCGGCTTCGCCCAGAATGCAAATTTTGCAAGTGGTGTCCTACCACTTGTTCGAAGGAAGTCATCACCGCCGTTGACATTTACTCGACGTGGGCGGGTCTTCACAAATCCGGCTGACACGACCGCGTTTTAAGGTATATTGGGTCGTGAGAACCAACCGATCATATTGTCAGGCTGCCCCAAACCACGCCGACGCTCCTTCCGGCTGATCCACTTGGGTTCACAGAACAGTAAACCTGTTATGCGTGGAATGAACACAACAAAGGAGAAAGCGGTCCAACAATCTTGTGCTGTCGATTCCGCGCTCCTCTTGGTTACTTCTGAAGGTTGCCAAATAGCCCCACGCCACGTCGTCTACACTAACCCTATGAGCCCGAGAAGCAAACCGGCTCCGATTTATGGTCGGGCTCATCAAAACGTACCATATGGTCTTGGCATACCTGAAGAAGCGCCAGCGATGGTGATTAAATGTTCACGCTTGCCTTAGTAAAAAAAATTCAATGTACGGCGGTCTGTCTGTTGCGCGCATCCCCAAATTATGGTACATGGAATCGAATGACATCACAAGTGGTTGTTGCAGGGTATGAGGATCGTGCGTTGAACAGGAGCGAGCCTGCCATACAAAGTACGACCTGCCTGAGAAGTAGGCTAAACGTGTGTACTAGCTACTCGCTTCAAGCATGCCGCCAAACATGTTACGTATGAACGAGCATTGTCGTCCCTGCGATTTCCTAATTTAAACCATGTTTGTATTTGCACTGATCCTCCCGTTCCAAGGCCATACCTCCTGTTTGCAATATATTACGCACACGTACACGCGCACACACGCATGCACGCACGCACGCACGCACACAGACCGGCGCAATCATTTCGCATATCATATACCGTGTCGTGAGCATTACGATGGCGGAACTGGGGCCGAACAACATTGAATGCAACTAATACGAAAGGTAAGTACTCACCACGATGTCTATTTGTGTGAGGTAGAAGTTCTTGCACTGGCGGTACGCCCTTTTATCGATATCTCTTGTGGTTCCGTTCAGCACGTACAGCAGCGTGCCCATCTCCAGAGAGAGACCCAACCTGGTGATGTTCTTGGTGTACTTCAAGGTGGCCAGGTACGCTTGGGTGCTCTGCAAGTATTTTTAATGCGAATATCATTTTCGGCATTGTCACAGCAGCTTTATTTCTCGCTATGTGTCCATTGCACCAAAAATGTTGCTGGATTCCGGAGGCAGTGCAGCCTAAAAAATGTAGACCGTTTGCGTGGCTATGTGCCACTGGGTATTGTTACGTCTCAAGACGGCAGCGGGTGTTTTTTGGGCGCTCCCCACGGAGAGTCTCCGTCATCAGCTCTCATCTAGATGACGACATGGGCCGGCACTGATTACTGACGGGCAAATATGAGCAAACTCTCTTTGAAGTGACATCAACCAACGCATTTCTGTGGGAGCTGAAACAATCGACAAGTCTAGGCTTCTCAAATCGCTACAAGCTGACCGTCATGGAGAGTGCACAAATTGACGCAAGGGGCCAACGGCGACGACTTCCGCGGGAACATCGCCGACTTGTGGTTGCGTCGTGGTTGCGACGTATACGCGGAGCGATTGCAAATCACCAGAGGGGGAGGCCAGAAAGTTGGTGCGACATCAACGGGGAGAGGTGCGAACACTGCGACCCTTCTGGTTGGCCTGGACAGAGTAATCGAATCATCTCGTCTAATGACCTAGGAGAAGCGATGGCTTAAAAATGCGGCAGAACCAAATTCACGATTACTGTCGATGGTAATGCGTGAGCAACGAATCAATATAGCGACATAGCGTATGGCCACTGTCGAAGCGTATTACGCATGATGTGTCTATTGCAGCGGCACTCTTATTTCGCGTTTCCCTGCGAACACTTGGCGCCACCTAGCGCCGCCACTGCGGAGCTTGGGCGTGGCCTCCGAAACGCATGTCTCACCGGTGCTTTGCGAACGCTGAGAAACGTGCCATGTGGCAACTGGGCTCGTCCCGTGCGCTAGGATGGATGGATGTTATGAGCGTCCCCTTCGGAACGGGGCGGTGGGTTGCGCCACCAAGCTCTCGCTACTATACTGCCTAATATCCTACCTCGGTTAAACAATGAAAAAAAACCTATATCAACTACCACGCCCAAATTTTCTGATCCCCTATCGCGAACTGTGATTTTGTACGTCTGCGCCTTTTGTCGTTTACCTACTTTTCTTCCACAAATCTTCCAATCGCCTCTTATTAATGTCTATTGCGGACATGTTTGCTTTACTAATGTTCCCGCTGAACCCAAGGGCTTCAAGGAGGCCAGTGGTGCATAAATCGACCGCTGGGTAGACGTCTTCACAATCTAATAAAACATGCTCCGTCGTTTCCCTAGCTTTACCGCAGCAAGCACGTGCTTCTTCTTCCTTCTTATATCTCGCTTTATACGTGCGCGTTCTAAGGCATCCCGATCTCGATTTGAAAAGTAATGAGGTTCCCTTTGAGCCATCATAAATGGTTTCTTTCCTGATTTCGTTTTTTCCTCTTAAGTAGATGCTCATGGCAGGTTTCTTTTCCTGCGCCGCCACCCATGAGATTATTTCAACCACTCTGACTTTCCACTTGACCTTTTTTGTTGCTGTGTTGCCCACCCTACAGGCCGCATACTGGCTGGTAAGCTTCCTAGTTTTTTTCCTCTACTGTGAATCAATATTTTTCCTGTACAGATACTTGAACACTCTCCCAGCCCATTTACTTTCTTCCATATTCCTCAGGCGTTCTTCATACTCAATTTTACTGCGAACTTCCCTCGCTTCAAAACTAGTCCAGCCCATATCACCCTGCAGAGCTTCATTTGTCGTCTTTCCGTGAGCGCCCAATGCGAGGCGACCTACTGACCTTTGGTTCCCATCGAGTCCTGATTGTACCCCTGATTTAAAGCAAAGAACCGCATTTCCAAAAGTAAGTCCTGGAACCATTACACTTTTCCACATACCTCGGAGGACTTCGTACCTATTTTATCGCTATGTGCTTCATTATGGCTGCATTCCTCTTCCCCTTCACTGTTATTGTTTTTTCCTGTGTTTCCATATATCTATTGCCCTCGTTTATCCATATACCAAAGTATTTATATTCTGTTACCCGAGGTATTTCCTGGCCCTGTATCTCCAATGTTTGTTCACTGTTTTCATTGAATGCCATACCACCTGATTTTCTAACACTAAATTTCAAACCTAAACTATTGCCTTCCTGTCCACAGATATTAGCCAGATGTTGCAAATCACTTTGCTTGTTAGGTAGCAACACAATGTCGTCCGCATGAAATAAACCTGGGAGTTGCTGCTCTATTACTGTACCCGCCTGTTTGTATAAGAGATTAAACCCGATATTACTTTCTTCTAGCACCCTCTCCATCCTCACCATGTACATCATAAACAGCAGCGGGGATAAAGGGCACCCCTGCCTCAGTGCCTTGTTGATATGAACTTTCTCCTCGCTCCTCACCCCTTCCCATTCAACGCAAACGGTATTTTCTAGGTAAGTCTCTCTCAAAAGCTGTAGACAATCGTTACCTAAGCCTTCCTCTTCCAGAATATCCCACAAAATGTTGCGGTCTACGTTGTCGTAGGCTCCTGTGATGTCCAAAAAGGCCACATACAACGGTCTGCTTTCTGCTTTTGATATTTTAATACACTGAGTAAGAACAGGCAAGACATCATCCAAACGCCTACCTATTCTGAAGCCATTCTGAAGCTCTCCTTAAATGCCATTAATCTCTGCCCATGCTTGAAGCTTTAATTTGATTGCGTGCATTGCTAGCCTGTATGTTACCGATGTAATGGTGAACGGTCTAAACGAGTGAATTCTGTCTTTCTCCCCCTTACCTTCATAAATTAAATTCATTCTACTTTGTGGTCCACTGTATGGTATTCGTCTATCTTTTAAAGTTTTTGCCACTGCTTTCACCAGAGTTTCCTTACTTTTTGGTCCCAGTTCATTTATCAGCCTAACGGGAACCTCGTCTAGCCTTGTGGCTGTGCGCTTAGAAATTTTCTCTTCCCCTTTCTTCCAGTTTAAATTTGTCAGCACCAGCTGCTTTTTGACTTGGGTCTCTTTCATACTCTTTTTTTTCTTCAAATACAACTTCGTCATTGCCTTGAAAATATTTGGCTGTTACTTTTTTGATGTAATTTATTGCTGCTTCTCCTTCCAGTCTGTTTTCATCTTCGTCTAGGTTATGTTGTTGTATTGATGTTGACTTCCTGCCTAATATTTATATGTGATTCCAAAATATTCTAGGTGCGGCCTTTTTCTCACGTATTTCTGACAACGAACGTCCGCTTTCACCTTTTAATTTTGCTTGCACCAGTATTTGAACCATAGACTTTTTCCCCGGTATATTTCCCGTTTACTGGTTACTTCATCCTGCGGCAACTGCGCCTTCTTTGCCAGCCTGTGCTCTCGAGATGCTATCTGTCGTTCGGTGATCGCTTCTGGTATCCCCCTGTTCCACGAGTTTTTCAGTTTCTTTTTTCCTTTCCAACAAACACGTTATTTCTCTTTCCGCATTTCTGTCGTTATTACACTTAGAAGTTCACCATAATCCCACTCCTTACTTGGCCTTTGCCAAGTTCTTCAACTCTAGTGACTATATTTGCTTTTTGTTCAGAGTTCAAATTTGGACTGGCCATTTTGCTCTCCTTGCTCTCTTTCCCAACTACATATGCCATTTTCAAAATGATGTGTTTATGGTCACTCCCTATGCTGCTAAACCCTTCCTAATCGACGATCATTTCTCTCAACCTATGATGAATTCCTTCTGTCATCAGACAGTAATCAATGGTCGATTCCGGTTTCCCACTTCCTACGTGATCTGTCCTTCACACTTGGGCCCTGTATTCACGATCACGAGGTCAAAGGTCTAGCATTGACTTCCCGTTATTGTCGCTATAGCCATTTAAATCCTGTATGTGGCATTCATGCCACCTAATAGGACAATTTCAGCACCATTCCCGAAACCCCTATTATCAGCGCTTATGCGTTCCACTAACTCTTTATTCTTCTCTGTGCAATTTTTCCCGGTCCACAAATACGTAACTCCCAGCCAAGTTTCCTCCCACTCATTGTACCCGATAACCAAACATGCTCTTGGCATTGTGAATTTACTCTTTTCCATTTGGCTCCCTGATGGATGAGCGTTCCGACTTCCCCTCCCTTTCTTTCCGACTTGGTTCTTTTGCAGCCTTCCCAAACATGATTCTCAATAACTGGCGGCTCTTCTGAGTCTATAAGGTGTGTTTCTGTAACCGCATAACCCCTATTCGTTCTCTATTTAACTGCCCCTCAATATCTGCCCACTTTTCCTTTCTTCTGCTGCCCTGCATGTTTAAGTAGCCTATTGCATGGCGAGCTCTCTTTCTTGCTTTCCTGCTTTTTCTGTTATCGACGGCGATGCTCTTCTGATGTTCCCCTAGGGGACCTTCTTCATTACTATCTACTCTGACCCCCTGAGCGCCCGCGAGCCCCCTAAAGAAGGAACAGCGCGACCACCAAGTCGCCAGCCCACTTCTCGTGCTAGCCTGTAATTGAAGTGGATCCCGTCTCGTTTAAAACCACCACAACTTCTCACTTGTCTGTTTACTTCGACAACCTCGAAGCCTTTCTCTCGGCTCATTTTCCATATTGCCTCATTAGCAGCCACTACGGCTCTTTGTACGTGACTGTCACGCACAGGCACCTCCGGCACCGTGCACACCACGATCTGCGCCTGAGAGGATAGCTCGCGCAAGTCGTCCACCCCCTTCGCCAAGCGCTGGGCGAGTCCTGGCCCATTCCTCTTTAGGACGTCATTTAGCCCACCTGCTACTATGACAAGGCCACCCACCTGCTCCTTTGTGAACATGCAGCGCCATCTAGCGGCACCGCCGAGAAATTCGCGCGTGCCCTCCGTGAATAGAAGCGTGGCGCGCGGGTGCCTGCGAATGCTGAGAATTGTTTCCTCGCTTGCCGCAGACTTAGTGACACATACTCAGTGACCCACTTTGGCTGTAGGTTCATTGAAGAGCGGCACCGGCCCAGGGCTTTCAAAGCGCAGCTCGCTAAATCGTTGGCGCGAAATGCGTTCATTAAAAATTGGTACATGGGCATATGCGGTTTTTATATGTTTAGACAAACATTGCGGCAGAGCCCATCTTACAATGACTGAAGACGGTAGTGCGTTAGCATGGAATCAATAAAGCGGCACATATTTACACCGCCGAAACAAGCTATGTATGAGGCATGTGCTGCAGCGGTACTCCTCTTTCGCACTTCCTTAAGAATACTCGGCGCCACATAGCGCCGCCGCCGCAAAGCCTGCGCGTGGCCTCCGAAATCCATGGCGCGACCGCGGGTGCCAACGCTGAGAAACGTGCCATGCGGCAACCAGACTCCTCTCTAGCTCTTCTTTATGTACGCGCTGTGCCATTCAGTGCCACTTGCGAGATGTGCACAGGCGGCCTCCGAGACTACAAGCCTGGCGCGCCGGTGCCTTAATTGGAACGCTGAGAATTGTTCCCTCTCTTTCCGCATGCCCAGTGGCACATTTTCGGAGAGCAGAGTTGGCAAGAGGTAGGTTGAAGATTGGTATATAGCCAATGCGTGCATGACGCAGCTTGCTAAAGCGTTGGTGTGAAATGTGTTCATTGAAAAACGGCACCTACCCAGCGCATTTGTGCGGAAGCCTGCTAATGATCGGGTCACTGTCCTCGGTAACACTTGTGACGTTGGTACGATTCGGCTCAGCGCTGGGGAAACTTAAGGGACCTTTGTCGTGGGTGGTGTGCGGCACATTCATAGTAGCACATACCCAGTGACGCAAGTTGGCATCAAATGTGTTCATTGGAGACAAGCACAGATTGAGTGGCCCGTACCCGGTACCCCAAGTCGGCGTCAAAATGTTTCTTAGAACAACGGTAGCTACTCAGTCTCGCGTCTACAGTGACCCTTGCCGGCGTGAAGGAGGTTCGTTGAAGATCGGCACGTATGTACACGTTACCACCCAATCAGGGATCCAAGTTGGCCCGATGGTCGGTTTCGAACCTTGTTACACCAGTGCAGCAGCTGTATGCGCTACCTAATAGACTACTGACTACCTAGCGACAAAGGTAGGCGGGAAGACGGTCAGAGACAAACATGCAGAAATAGACACATAGACAAAAACACAGATTCATAGCCCCGGAAAGTGCGTAAAGTATCATAAGAATACTAACGCACTAAAAGTGCATATTTCATGTAGCGCAGATTATGCTCAGACATGTACGCTGGCATGTGGTGTCATGACAGAGTTATCGACGTGCAAAGTGCCCTGAGATGGAGTGTTGTCCTGTATACATTGGACCAGTGGTGAGTTGTAGAAATGTACATAAAGCAGTGCGTCTCCTTCGACCTCCCGAGCTCATTTCCTCACCAATACGCAACTCACGGCGAGAGAGCCGGACGATGGCGTGGGTCCACTAAGTGAGTTTGGTGCAACGTCCATGTATAGAGCAGGCCAGTTATCGTGTTAGCCGCTCCGTGGTGGAGTAGGCAAGCGTCCCTCTGTGCGACGCACGAGTCCAAAACACAAACCCCAGAAACGGGTCGCAACAGTATGTGCCGCTTTTCAATTAATTTTGTTTACTCCAACTTTGCTCACTGTTTATGTGCCACTGCATACGCACGGGCTTCATGGCATTGCCGCCAGAAGGCGCGTTGTGCCCAGAAAGCAGCGTGAGAGAACAGCCCCGCATGCCTCATACATGATGCGTATCGGTCATCAGCATACTCGTATAATCATGATGAGTTGTGCCCGAATTCCTTAGCTTGAGGTCGTGGCATATTACCCAAGGTCATGGCGACGAATGTCTGGGGTCAGTTCCAAATGGAACGACAGCACAAACGCCGGGATAAACAGTTTAACCGCCAAATCTGGTGTAACAAGCAAGCTGAAGAAAATAATGGCCTAGCTGAATAAAGTTAGGTGAAAACAAAAAAGAAGAACACGATGCCTCTTAGTGGGCCACTTGCCACGTACCCTTCAAAACCTATTTGAAGTAAATTTCCTCGCCAAAATTTAGTTATATGCAGTTGCGTATAGGGATGACTAGGTATATTGGCAGTTCGATTACTGTTTACGGAATTCAGAAGCGCCTGAGACAATTGAGAGCAGCAGCGAGAGTAGCGACAGCTTTTGGCGTTTTTTTTCAACCCATAGCGTTAGACCAGCTTTTTTTTGTTGAATTCTGTTAATACAGGAAGCAAGAGCCACTAGGTAAGTGGCAAAAACGCACGATAACAGGCTGAAATTTTGTTTCCGGTGGTGTTTTTGACGTACTTAGAGCAAAAGACAAGTAAGGGACGGTCTACAGGGACTTTGGCAGCCTACAAAGCGGCCGATTTTACACATCTCGAATGCTCAATCAAACACTCGCAACTCTTAACTGAGGGCATTGTACATATACTTGTTGGCTTGGCGCGCTCCTGACGGCCGCTCTTCAGCTTTAAGGAAGCACCACCGTCCAAGGGCGATAACGTCGTCACCGCGCGCCGTATGCGGTATGAGCGAGTGAAATCATGTGACGATGAGCAGGCGATGGTGGCTAAAACTCGCGCGCGCACGACAGTGAAGCGGAGAGGAAGCGCGCCGTCTTGAGCCGCGCGCAAGGCGCCGGGAGGAGACGATGGAGGGGCGTTGTACTCCGGCGGCTGCTGCGTATGGAGCGGTCGCGTGGGCTTTATTTTGAAAGCGATCTACGATGAAGAACTTGAGTTTGGCCAAGTTGGGGCTTAACGCGTATCATATTGACCGCTATGAAAGACGAAGATGGGTGAACAGGACACAAAACGACGACATGAGCGGGTCACTCTGATATGGAGATCTGCGATGAGTTCAGAGTCGAGGTTCGCCTGGCGCTCATAGCTTCGTCTGTGCTGTGTTATCGTCGCTTAGTTTGCGTTGACGCGAGAGGCGCACCAAGGTCAATTAGCTTGCAGGTGCTGCCGTTCTTCCCCACGCCAGCGATCTGACAGCGAGTGTCCGCGCCCATCGAGTGAGATATGTTTACGTTTGCCTGTGCGTGCTTGACACTGTACTTTTCAATTTCCTTAGTAGCCGAATGTTTCACCAATTTATAAGGACAATAAAGCTACTATCTTTACTTCGTGTAGGTGTCTACTAATTTGCTATCGTAATCGATGCCTCACCTTTCGGGCGAAACTGCGACTTTTTATATTGGATTTTCTAGTCATTTCCACTGTCGTTTCCGTGTCGTGGTGTAATGACTCAGGAGGTCGTGTGATGGGAGCAAAACATTGCAGTGTTTCGACACTCGCTCCAGCATGCTCGGTCATTCACTATGCTGGCGCATCGGCTCTCGAGACGAGCAGCAGCATAGGAGGCCACCGAGCGAGCGGGATCAAAACCTCGCAATGATCTGCTCCCACGTGACCACGTTAGTTGAGGAGCTGCGAGGCTTGCCAGTATTGGTTCAAATCTTAAGAGGTCTACGACTCTCACTTGACGAAAAAAACTGTACAGTCAGAAATACAATGTCAGTACTCCATTAATTGGCCAGCGCACGCTACGCGCGATCTCCCCGGCCCTGCGCAACTGCGCCTGGGCGTCGTCGTGTTGCAACACTAAACAAACAAGGGTGTGGTGGTATCTGCTTATGGCCGTTGCACCCGGAGCGATTTTGCAGCTCAGCGTCCTTCCGAGCCGTATCAATCAATCAATCAATCAATCAATCAATCAATCAATCAATCAATCAATCAATCAATCAATCAATCAATCAATCAATCAATAAATCAATCAATCAATCAATCAATCAATCAATCAATCAATCAATCAATCAATCAATCAATCAATCAATCCGCATGCGTGCGGAATCCGCATTCGGATTGGACGTGGAGTCGATCGCCTCGACTGTTGTTTTCACATGTATGCCCTCTCGCATCTGAAGCTTGAGTTACCGTTGGGTTGAGATTGTTCAGCACGCTTCTTGGGCACCAGAAACACTGAAGCAAAGTCGAGACTGTTGTAGGGCTCAGCTACACCGAGGCGGCACTCACAAGGTCGGGGTAGGACATCGCAGCTGTTCTCTGCGGATCGGCGAGTCTCTTGTAGTCGAACATCGAAGTCGGAGCGGCGCGGCACGTCTGTAGGCTCTCTACCCAGCCCGTGGAACTGATGGCTATGACCGTGTCAGCCACCGTATTTCTGCGTCCAGTTAAGCGCAACGTGATTCAATTGATCTCAGTTTTGTTTGACAAACAGCGGAGAACGCCATTAGAACATCTGCAACAATGCCTTTGTTTGGGCGAGTTCGTTCATCTTGACAGTTTTCATAAAAACGCTCTAAAGACGAAGGCAAACAGAACACATACAAGTAGACTGGCGCTACTTCCAACTTCCGACTCCCAAGTTGAAAGGCTCGCCTTAGAGTAGAAAGCTAAGCGCAGCCGTTTCTGCAATGCTTTTGAATGTAAGGGGTCACGGATAATTACAGCTGACAAGAGAGCATTGTGGCGACGCCTAGTGAGCTCCAGATGGCATTGTCCACATGCGACATGTTTAGCCACGCGATGGGAAGAACCAGGCGAGTTTCCCTCATCTCCTTTCCTTTCTGCCGCGCTCCTGCCTTGTATGTACACTCTGCGAACAACCTCCCGACGCTGGGCTCAAGACAGCGACAGCAGCAGCAGCAGCAGTGTAGAAGTCCAAGGAAAAGAGAAAGCAAGCTCGGCTTTCAAAGGCCCCTCACTAGGCCACAGAGCAAATTTTGGTTATGCGCTGGAAGTTATGTGCCCTCTAGGGAACGTTCTACGGCAAGGATAAGGTAAATTGGCACAATAATAGCCAATATAATGATGGCGCTGTTTTTTCTGTGATAACGAACCAATGAGCCCGTGAGTCAATCCGTGCTAGCCGAGATGGAAATATTTCAAGTGCGCGCGAACTCATGATTTCAGGACGCCAGCGTCATAGACATTCTTTCCACTTGGTGCCGTCTAGCCTCTGTAAGCGAAATTCCTTTTCCAATACCGGAGCTGGAGGATCGTTTTACGCGTACGTCAAAGACCCCGCTTTCTTTTTTTTTGCCACGGTTTTTTTTCTTTCTTGCTGCGCGGCGCACTTGCTATTACGGTCTTGCGCGCGAGCTGTTGCGTTTGTCTCGTTTCACGCAGCGCAGAATTTGGCGCGCTTTGCAGGGAAACACCTGACTAGCTATACAAGTCAATGCTACACGAATGCTGAAGCAGACGCAAGCGGATCACAGAGCATGATCGCGCGCTGGAACATGGCACAAAACGACACTTTTGTTCTATGCGTGCACGACTGCCTAGCACGGGAACAAGCAGACGAAACGGAAGTACATCTCTCTTGCTACACTTACGAAATAAAACAAAGACGCGCAGCCATTCGGTTTGTAGGTTTTCTTGTATCTCTGTGGTTTATTTCGTCTATTGAAACAAGAGATCAAACAAATAACTGTTGCTGTCGCCTCAACTAATTCTCAGTCACGTGTCAGCGTCAGTGACGTCACAGAACTTCGAACTACGTAAGCGCAGTTGTGCTATTGACGTCGGCTCTCCCGGTGGAAGCGCCGTGCCCGCGAGGAGGACGGCGCATGACGTCTGGTTTGAAATGACAGCTTTTTTTTCATGGGACGTAGCAGTGTAATACTCTGTAGGCACCATCGTTAGCGCGCGTTGGGTGCATTGCACGTGCCAGTTCAAAATGGCCAGACCTGGTGAGGGTTCCTTTAAGAGGATCGATCGAACGACCTGACCGACGGTGGGATGGAACCTCGGTACCCGGAACCCGATGCTCGAACCACGCATTGGACCACAATAACACGTACGCTACGCTGTCGTACAAACGCTACCTAGCTCTGAGGTGATCGTCACGTGTATCGTACTGCGTAGCGCCGGAGCGCGAGAGTCGAAGCGTGACGCAGCAGCTTCCTTGGGGCCAAAGACGCACGAATGAAATGGGCCAAACTTATAGCATTTGAACAGCCGCTTCGCGAAGGCTCCGCTTCCCCATGGATACCAACACGTGCGCTTGATTTGCATAACTTCCTTGCGGCACCGAACGAGCGCGAGCCACAAGGGCCACACTGGCTGCGGCGTCAGCGACGCGGGATACTTACTCGACGGCTTTTTTGATCACGGCGCGGTAGCGCTCCCAGGCGTTCGGCTCGGCGTAATCGTACAAGCCGATTGCCATTACGATCCTGGTGTAGGTGGCTTGAGTCGCTCTTAATAGCTGTAAGCACGTGGAAAAAAAAAGCAAAACAATAAATCTCAAAAACTATGGGCGCGGAAATAAGGGCAACGAACGCGAACATGTTTTTTCTTGCGCCTCTATACTTCTTTGTTTCAATAAAGCACAACCGTTCAGTTCCATACTGCTTTCCTGGGTTTATTATTTGCTTCATGCGGTTGCTGCCATATTAATGGGTGCAAAGTAGCAATGCTGAGGCCAGGAAATTTCGAGACAATAAAAGTTAATAAAACCGGTACTGCGTGAGCGTAATTCCGGCTAATGGCAGGAAAGACGACGAATGACTCGAGAACGCAGCAAGATTGCGGAACTGTGTTAATATTTATTCAAACGTTTTGATCTTTGCCAGCACACGGAGCTCTTTCCTGATGTTAGAGGTTATGTTAGGTGTTCTCTCTCTCTGGTCTGATACTAAGTCACCGTCCTTTTTTTGCCAGAACCATCGATTTGCAAGTAACAGCATTCGGAATGAGCATACTAACTACAACAGGTATTCTGTGAAAAAGGAGATTTGCGCGGGAAAACTCAAACCAACAACGGAGAAAACTTAGGTTCCACGAAAGTGTAATTTGCTATATGGCCTAGCGTCGAGTTGAGAAGGGGAAGAACAAAAAGTGGCTACTCGTTATTTCACTGCGGGGTCTATATAATAAATGATCGGTAAACGCAGAGCATTCCACACACACTCCACGATGCTTCTGCAAGATGTCTTTGTTGACGCCAGAATCGTTTGCGCCGTGAGTGCGTACTGCGCGACCGAACAAACGATGGGCGCCTTGCAGGTTTAAAGCATTCGCCTTGTCAGCTGAATCTGCTGCCGCCACTCATTCTGGTGTGGCCCTGGCGCCTAGCTCGTAACACGCAAGTGCGTATATTTGGTGGCCCGAGAGGAGGTAGCCTTCAAGTTCTGCCCCATGGTCCAGATCTACGTTGGTGGCGCTCTGAGCCAATCACAGAGGTCGGGGCAGCCCCGCTGGCCAATCAGAGCTGACAAGATGGCGAGCGAGTTCGACAGTATTGTCACGTTGCAGTGACGGCGTCGGTATATCGCGGAACTTCATATTATCCCCGGCAGAAAAGGGCTATTACCGCACAATAGGGGGGTGTCAAAGTAAAAAAAAAAACTACCTTCAGTTTGAAGGAATTAGGCCCAACCCCTTCGCTGGCAGTACAAGTAGGATTACTTAGAGGGGAAAAAACTCAGTGAGAAACAAAGAAACGTTTCACTGGAATACGTCGCTTCGAAACGAAACATTGATAGCTAATGTACAAAAGAAGGTTTCCGTCTACATAATAATTTCACAGCTTTTTCAGACTGTGCACGCTACAATACAATTTACAAAAAAAATATGTGACCGATCCTCTTCACTGAAATAACGGCCACTATGGATTGCAAACAATTGCACTAATGTTATGAAGCACATTGTATACTCTCATGCTGCCACCTTTCTCTAATTTTCCGAATACCAACGAACATGGTTTCAGGAAAGCGATCTCTCGTCACACTCAGCTTGCTCTTATCCTTCGTGACTTACACCAGCCTTTGATTCCAGTTCTCCACTGATGATATCTTTCTTGGCTGCTTTTGACCAAGTGCCCCTCCTTTTGTCTAAAACTTAAGCTTTCACGCCTTAATCTCCATCGGACGGTCCCACACTGCATTCATAGGTCTCTAACAAATAAGCAACAATCCGCTTCTCATACCTCATACTCTTCCGGTTTTTCTTACGTTCGTTCTGGTGCACCAAATGGTAACCGCCCAAATTCCTTCCCTCTTTCTAATATACATTAATGACCTGCTCCGCAATCTCTATTTTAATATACGCCTTTTTTCCGATGGCTCTATAGTTTACTGCGCTATCACCACATCAAACGATGCCTCTATTCTTAAGCATGACATTAAACTAAACCAAGAATGGTGCAGTAAGTGGCTAATGTCACCTAATGTAGAAAAAAAACAATGCGAATATCATTTAACCGTCGACGTAACTATACAGCAAATGCTCACGTTCTTAGCGAAACGGCAGTTTCCACGACTTGTGCGGTAAATAGTTAGGTGCGCACATTTCTCCAGGTCTTACTGTTCAAATTATTTACGTCATTAATTCCGCAATTCTTGTTCTGTTTTTTTTTTTCTGACGACCTACACAGCCTTAGCACCACGTGATCCAAGATTTCTCGCCTGCGAAACCCTGGTTGGAATACGCGTGTTTCTGCGTTCGACCTTCCCCAGTATCGTTTAACGTACGCCCTCGAAATCAGTCCAAAGCCATGCCGCGCGATTCGTAGTCTGTGGTTACTTTCTTCGCCACCAGCATTTCGACTTTCAAATCCTAGTTTGATTTACCCCTGCTAGCCTCTCGCCGCAATAGAACCCGCCCATACTTTTATCACCGGTTTTTTTTACCAATCGCATTTCCTCGTGATAACACGTTCATCCTCCTGTACTCCTCCTTCTTTAAGGAAATAAATTGATTGATTGATTGATTGATTGATTGATTGATTGAATGATTGATTGATTGAACACATCAGCCCACCGCATCGCCACAACCAGCGACATGAACACGGCCTACCCACCATGGGCCCGTACGACTACGTATACGAGCAATCTTTCTTTCTTTGGCACACTGCGTGAAACTGAAATGATTTTCGAAGTTCCCTTGTTACTATAAAGAACTTTGCGTTTTTCAAATCTATTTTTGAAAACCTGCAGAAATCGTCACTATCACAATTCAAAGTCAAATCGCCCACCCTTCATGTAATGTCCCACATTGCCTTAGCCCCCACCCCTTGGAGGTAACAATAAATAAGCATGAAATATATGAAGTACTTCGCTGTCAGCTTTAGGTACAAACATTCACGAAAAGCGCTGAAGGGCTTTTCGAAACAATTTGCGGATTTTTTGTACTCGGGTAACGGTGCAGTCACCTTTAAGACTCCATAGCACGACTGCTCATATGGCTCCTAAATAGAGACAGCATTAGAAGAAATATATTTTGCGCGATTGTATTCAGTATAAAGAGATATGAAGGCACCGAACTAAATCCAAATCTGTAAGCAGTAGTGTGGGAAATGGCTGGCACCAAAGAAAAAGTTTCATCATGGATGTTTTATGCGTAGCGGTCTTAAGTATGCCGCGAGAGCAATGCGTCGTTGTTATACTTCTGTACCACTTCTTCCCGCCGTCAGTTCTGCATACCCTACTGACATATTGAGCGTATAGAAGAGTTGCACAAAATACGTACTTGTAACTTGTAGCTCACGTGTCGGTGTTAGGTGGGTGTCATTCTGACAACACGTAATATGTTAAGGGTAAAGGCGTGCTATAAGACGTTAACGACTTGGATAACAGGTCGCAGCGACAATGGACTGCACACGCACGATTAGCAACTCTCTTTTCTCGGGTGCGTCAGTTTTCCGTCGAAAACGCGAAAAAGCGCGTGAATTGGTCTGTAACTCACGCCTCTATGCCCTAAATGGGCGCAAGGGTGTGGGTTATTTGCCGATTTACACCCTTAAGTGTATTATTGAGCAGTGCATATGGAAGGAGCGTACTCACTTCGAGCGCAGCTATGGCATTACGCATGTAATTATCCATATTGGCAAGTCGTCCTAATAGTTTGAGTACGCCGTAGTTCTTTATGTTGACCGCTGCCAGATTGGTGAGTTCCTGTTGCAGAACCTCGTCGTCAATCTGCCGCCGTGTCAAATATCTGGATAGAGACAAAAAAGGGTACACTTCACCCACCGTTTCTCCCAAACAAATTGGTGTAAATTTGGGGGGAGAGATCAGTATGCGTTCATTATACGTTCATTATACGCGAAAAAAAAGAAGTTTCAAAAGATCTTTCATTCTGTAAGAGTGAAAGTCATATCACCAGGTGGATAATAAGAATGGCAGGCGACCCTAATATTTCACTTCATCATCATCATCATCATCATCATCATCAGCCTAGTTACGCCCACTGCAGGGCAAAGGCCTCTGCCATACTTCTCCAACTACCCCGGTCATGTACTAATTGTGGCCATGTTGTCCCTGCAAACGTCTTAATGTCATCCGCCCACCTAACTTTCTGCCGCCCCCTGCTACGCTTCCCTTCCCTTGGAATCCAGTCCGTAACCCTTAATGACCATTGGTTATCTCCCCTCCTCATTACATGTCCAGCCCATGTCCATTTCTTTTTCTTTATTTCAACTAAGATGTCATTAACTCGCGTTTGTTCCAACAAGGCAACAACATCAACAAGGCAATCGGCATCGAAAGTCGCCAGAATTACCACGGTGAGTGGATTTGTTTACCTTGACGCACCGAGCAACGAGCACCTCGGCATATTCGAACACCGTTCTCCGAACGCCGCACGCGCCCCAGGAGCGGGCCCGCGTGGCCTCGCGAGCACCGAGAATGGCAGGGGAAACGAACGGCAGTGCTCACGAAATGGACATAGAGAACAATAGCCAAGACTCCACAGCGGTCCAGAGCAACATGGAATTCGATGAGAACAGCGGCAAGACGCTGAGTCAAGCTGGCCCATGGTTCCAAGCAATCAAGGCAAGAAAAAACAAGAAGGCGCCGAACGAGGACCGCATACAAGAGAGAGGAAAGCAAGGAAACCCCCAGAACCAGCAAGGAAGACTGAGCGCGAGGAGCAACCCGAGAGTAGAAGCAAGCATGCAAGCCACCAGCAACCACCAACGGCAGCAAGATCAGGGAAGCCGAACCAACGGCAAGCCACCGCCACGACGCGTGACGCCGCCGCTGCCAGAGAATGATTACAAGGTGGTATACCGACCAAGAACCGGCATGAAACTGTCAAGCTGGCCGGACGAGAAGATCACCGAAGGACTTGCAAGGGCAAGTGGTTCCCCTTTCAAAGAATTTTGCGCGAACGTAACCATCCAAACGCAGTGGAAGCAGAACCTGATAATTGCCAGCACCGCAGACGAGGACTACGCACTGAAACTCGGTTCCATCAACGGCATCGAACTTGGGGCGGCCACATACGAGATGACGCCGTACATCAAACCGCTCCCAGGAACAGTACGTGGAGTCGTGCACGGCATCACTGCGTGTACGACGGAGAAACGACTTGCGGAACTGCTGGCAGCCAACAACTGTGGCATCCTGCATGCGAGGATGCTCGGCAAATCCACCTCAGCAGTTATCACCTTCGAAGGTCCGCACATCCCTTTCTATGTGAAGGTGGCCGGCTCGTACACACGTTGCCGCCCATACCGCAGATCGGTACAGTATTGCAAGGCCTGCGGAGAAATCGGCCACCGGCAGGACGTATGCCCCAACCCAGACAAACACATTTGCAACAGGTGCGGGGTGCAGAACCCACAAACAGATCATGATTGCCAGTTGCAGTGCAAACTATGTGGGCTACCTCACGAGACGGCAAGCAAGGAGTGCGAGAAAAGGCTCAAGCCAAGACCCCCACCCCTGTACGTGAGGGAGAGAAGTAAATCAAGAGGCCGACAACCACCTATAACAAGGGAGACAAGTTCAAGCTCCTCGGAATATCGAACAAGTAAGCCACAGCAAGAACAGCAGAAGATCAGCTGGGCGGAAGTGATAGCCAGTTCCAAGTCGACAACCGACCAGTTTCCCTCACTGCCGACACAAGAGCGAAATTCGAGATACGAGGAAACCATCGCCTCCCTCAGAAGGCAAAACGCCGACCTGATGAAGCGGAATGAACTGCTCATGAAGCGTCTAGAAGAGCAAGAAGGACGTCAGGAGGAACGGGACAAAAGAGCTCAGGCCAGGGAACAAGCGCTGGAGGGGAAGCTCCAACATCTCATTGAGCAACTGCAAAAACAGCAGACACCGACCATAACGCCAACGCCGCCGAGGGAACATACTCACCCGATAGAGGACCTAGAATCGGGAATAGAGTACAAGGTGAACAAGGCCCGAACCGAAGACAAGACCGAACTGAGAAATGAATTCCGAGCCGAACTGGCTCAGGCCGTCGACACCATAAGCAAGTCTGTGGCAGCCACCGTCCAAGCAGCCTTACAAACGCTCCGCCAGGAGATCACCCAGATGGGCAACGAGCTCAACCAACGCATCTCCATCCTAGAAAGGGAAAAAGAGCAGGCAAGGAAAAAGCCAAAATACCCCATCAGAGAAGCCCAGATGAACGAGACTCTGGGAAGCCAAGATGGCGAATAAAATAGCAAAGAAGAAAGAAGCGACCGAAACCCTCAAAATTTGGCAGTGGAATTGCAGAGGAATAAATCGGAAACGGCAAAATTTACTTCACCTATGCACCCTACACCAACCTGACGTCATCGCGTTACAGGAAACAGAGACAAATAATATTACGATGCGTGGCTACAAAACGCACATTGCCCAAGGAAGGACCAGGACCGCCGTCCTCATCAAGAAGCACTACACGACGCAGCAGCACGAAATCAACCACAGAATCGAGCACACTCTGATTGAGCTGGTTCCTCCCAAGAAAACCCTGCAGAGCCTCTACATCCTGAATGTATACAGTCCTCCGCGCGACACACTAAAGGACTTGGACAAGTTACTGAGAGAAGTGAAGAAAGTCACCGACGGTCAGAAACTTCTCGTGGTGGGCGACTTTAACGCTCCACACGTGGCTTGGGGCTACCGATCAACCAACAAGAAGGGTATGGACGTGCACAACGCGGCACAACACCACCAGCTGACGTTGTGGACCGATCCTCTAATACCAACTAGAATCGGCAACAGTGTCTCCAGAGACACCAGCCCAGACCTGACCTTCTCCACTGGCTTCAGGCAAGTCGAGTGGTCGAGACTGGACGAGACTCTGGGCAGCGACCATCATATCATCCAGACCGAAATCATGCACCACAAAACCCCTGTGAGATTAGGTCAAGCCAAAATTACAGACTGGCCTGCTTTCCGCAAAGATGAACACCCCAGCAGCCTAGAGAACATCGAGGAGTGGACCAAGAACGTGATGGACTTGGTTACCAAGTACACAAAGACCATCCAACTCACTGCGGACAATCCCGAAGTCGACCCACACCTACTTCACCTCTGGGAGGCCAGGCGAGGACTTTTGAAGAGATGGAAGAAGCAGAAGAGAAACCGCAAACTCAAGATCCGCATTGCCGCAATCTCGCGGCAGGCGGAGGAGTATGCTGAAAAACTCGGACGTCAGAACTGGAATCAAGTGTGCGACCAGTTACAGGGAACCCTCAGCAACCGAAAGACCTGGGCCATTTTAAAGACCCTTCTGGCGAAGACGGAATCAAAAACTGTCACGGGGCAACACATACAAAAACTTATACACAACTTCCAGGGAACCGAAGAAGAAGCGCTCGAAGCCATCACTGCGAAATACATCGGAGACGAGCAACAACGGAAGACGCAGCCAGTCATTCACCCGGAGTACGAGGGGGAACCCAATCCGGATTTAGACCAACCTTTCACCAAGTCGGAGATCGTGGCAGCCATAAAAAATCTCACAAGAAACACGACGCCCGGCAGGGATAAAATTAACAACAAGACCCTCCGTAACCTGGACGACGGGGCGACGGAGAGTTTGCTAAAGTATATCAATGAAAGCTGGGAGACGGGCAGTATACCGGCTTCCTGGAAGCACGCAGACGTAACGATGATCCCGAAACCCGGCAAGCCCATCAACCTACAGAACCTGCGTCCGATCTCTCTTACGTCATGCGCGGGAAAACTCTTCGAGCACATGGTCCACAATCGTCTCTCGCCCTACCTGGAAGAAGGTGGGCACCTGCCGAACACTATGTTCGGTTTCCGGCCTAACCTCTCCACCCAGAACATTCTACTTCAGCTTAAAGAAGAAGTCATCGACGGCCTCAGCACATGCCACAAGAGTGCCATCCTGGCACTCGACGTGAAGGGAGCCTTCGACAACGTCTCACACGAAGCAGTGCTAAACAGCCTACAACATACCAACTGCGGACGGCGGACATACAACTACGTCCGGAACTTCCTGACGGGTAGAACGGCGACCATAGGCCTGGGGAATCTCAGGACCGAGAAGTTCCCAGTACCGCAGAAAGGAACCCCCCAGGGGTCGGTGATCTCCCCGTTGCTGTTCAATATAGCGATGAGGGGATTGCCGAACCTCTTGGAGAACATCAGGGGTATCCGTCACGCAATGTATGCAGACGACCTGACCATGTGGACGTGCACGGGATCGGCGGGCGAACAACAAGACGCCCTGCAGGAAGCCATCGACAGGACCGAGCATTATCTACACCACTGCGGTCTTTCATGCGCGCCGGAAAAGTCGGAGCTCCTGATCCTCAAAAAGAGGACAAGAGGGCGGCCTCCGCAGGACACACCTGACCCAACGTTGACACTAAATGGAGTCAACATACCCAAGGTGGACACACTTCGTATTCTGGGCCTCACTTTCCAGAAGGACGGTGCCGGTCTCGCCGCCATTAAAAAACTGCAAGCGACAGTTATCCAAGTCGCGCACTTGGTGCGAAGAGTGACAAACAAAAAGCACGGCCTGAAAGAGCAGGACACAATCAGATTAATACAAGCCCTGATAATCAGCAGAGTCACTTACGGCACCCCGTACCTGGGTCTCAAGAACAGCGAGAGAGACAAATTGAACACCCTAATACGAAAAACCTACAAGCTGGCACTGGGGCTTCCACCGACGACGTCGACGGAGAAGCTGCTCAGCCTGGGCATACACAATACTTGGGAGGAACTTGTAGAGGCCCACAAGACCAGCCAGATAGAGCGACTCAAGCTCACCAGCACGGGTAGGGACATGCTAATAAGACTGGGCTACCCAGTCGAATATGAGTCTACAAAACAGCGGGTTCCTCTACCCCTGAGGGAGAAGATCACGGTGGCCAGCATCCCGAGAAACATGCACCCTGAATACCACAGAGAAAGGAGGCGAGCGAGAGTGAAAGCTCTACGTAAGGCCTACGAAGGACCAAAACAAGGAGAAGTCCGATACACCGACGCGGCAAAGTACAAGAACAGAGCGGCCCACGCTATCAGCGTGATCAACGGCCAAGGACAAGAGGTAGCTGCGGCCTCGGTAAACACTACAGACATCGACTGCGCGGAAGAAACAGCGATAGCCCTGGCGGCCACTACGGGCCAGCGAGAGGAAGATCTAATCACAATCATCACCGACTCGCAAACAGCATGTAGAAATTACCAAAAGGGCCGCATTTCCAAACAAGCCCTGAGCATCCTCGAAAAACGAGACAATTTTCCTGAACTGTACATTGTCTGGGCCCCGGGACACGAGTCCCTGGCGGGTAATGTAGCGGCTAATGCTGCTGCCCGAGATCACATTCTCCGGGCTATCCCACCAGGTTCACGAGCACCGGTAGACCAACAAGATAGCGTCCCGAAAAGATATGCCGATATCCTGAGCCACTACAGGCTGAGTAGGAGGATCTATCCACCCCCGCATCCCCAGCTGACAAGAGAAGAGGCGGTGATGTTCCGAAAACTACAGACCGGCACATTCCCGCACGGCACCCTGCTACACGCGATGTACCCTACGAGCTATACCCACAAATGCGCTTTCTGCTCTAGGCCCAATACCCTCTACCACATGGTATGGGAATGTCAGCAAAACCCATCGACACCGCCCATCACCGGACCAACCGTCGAGCAGTGGGAGGCCCAGCTGACAAGCTCGAGCCCTGAAGACCAGCATCGCCTGGTGAGCAGGGCCAAGTTATCAGCTCAGGCCCACGGCATCCTGGACTAGGGAAGCCGCCCACCTCGGACGATTTTACCGTCGGCTCATTTCTACTAATAAAGTTTATTCCTCCTCCTCCTCAACTAAGATGTCATTTACCCGCGTTTGTTGCCTCACCCAATCTGCTCTTTTCTTATCCCTTAACGTTACACCGATCATCATCATCATCATCATCATCATCATCATCAATATTTCACTTAGGTGTCTTTTAATGGCACTCGCACCTCGGCGTTGGTGTTCTTTAGGTTAAGCGAGCGAACGTCTTTCCCCCGGCATGATATGCGGGTGAGGAGTGAGGGAGGGCGAGGAGGCAGTGCAGCGCGTGTCAAATGGCGGGGCGTAGCCCCCTAGCGAGCGGCGCACGCAGCGCACCTCACCCTTCCGGCACCTCTGACGTCACCACCTCTCCGGTGCTGACGTCAGAGCATGTAACGAGCGCGCAAGTGCGCGCCGGAAAAGGAGATGCGAGAGAGGAGGAAGTGGCGTCACATTCGCTCTTCCGGTCTGATGTTCAGTCTATGCCAGGCAACTGCTTTCCATTATTTAGCCGGTTAAGTATGATGCCACCTCCTTGTGCGTGACGGCACTAGTGACACCATTACTTCCGCTTTCTGCTGCTGGGTTTCCAGGAATTTCGCCAATGTCGCGCTCCAGTGGTGAGTCTCTGAAGTCTACGATTCTGTGATTTGGTGTTTGGTAGTCAGTGACATCTAATTAATTCTAGTTATTGCATAGACCGGTATCTCAACTTGAAACTAAACTTATGCTCCGATATCATATCTATAATCGAACCCATGAATGTTGTACTGCATTATTTTTTTCGATATTATTTCTGATTTATTTTTCATTTCATCCCCGATGGTCCCAGAAGGTGAACCGCAAGTGCTGCGCAAGAAAGAAGTGCCACTCGATGCTCGTGTCAATATAGAAGTCGCAATCAAAACATTAGGTTTTGACATTATGTGCTTTCGAAACAATACGAATCGAATATTGAATTGTCTAATCATTTCACTCGTGAATGGAATATGTGCTATCCAGTTTTTAAAAATATATGTAAGTGCAGTTTGCGCGCGACCCACGTCACCTTGGCTACGCGCGGAGCAGGGACGTTGAGTCAGGTGAGGTGTGTTCCGCGCTTTCATTTGTAAAACTTTTCTAAAGGACCAGAGTAGGGCTAATCACAACAGCGAAAACGGAACGTTACAGGTAACAGTGAGTATAGTCCGCCAGAGTTTGACGGTGCTTTTGGTTTCTCGGAAGAGACACTGAATCGACGCGGCTTCGACCTGCCACGGTTTCGCGTTTCCTCAGGCGCGGAAGGGAAAAGCCGCAAAATAAGCAATCCTTTGCAATCGGTGGTGTGTTCTATGTTATTGAACTGCTGCCAATAATGTGTTTATGTTTTAGCTTTTCCCGGACTAAAGTGAGGTTGACTAAAGCGAGGGACTCTTTCCAGAAGAGCTCTCAGTGTTGCGCGCTTTGCTTCCGTAGCTTTCCTTTCATAGCCACGGAAAGTTGTCCGCAAGTATAGGTAACGCGCAGCTATTCAAACGTGTTCGTTGTACCCAAATATGGCAGCCGGTGTGACGTCGGCGCCTACTCCCTTTGCACATGGAGAATCAGTCACCGATAAGCCTAGATGAATCGGGAGTATAGCACGGGACACGCGGTGCAGTGTTCACTGACCGGGTGTCGAAGCTAATCCCGCCTTTCGTCGTGGTGTAGTTCTTCAAGACCTTCTTGAACTGCTTCCAGCTGGCGTCTCCCTCGACGCCGTGCAGCGAGCTCTTGACCACCACGACGTCGGTGTAGAACAGGAAGTTGCAGAGGTTGTCCGGCGGGTACATGTTGTCGTAGAGCGCGAAGGTGCCCACCGTGCAGATCAACTCGGTGGGTCGAGCTGCAGGGTGGCGGCCGATTATTATTGGTATTTTTGTTATTTATATTTGTTTCGAACACGTGCATACAAATAACAGGAAAGGGAAAGCGCGGAGCAGGCTGGCAGTTGCCCCCGTGGCGGCAAATTAAATGCAGGAAACACGCGCTGCAGGCTCAGCTTGCCGGTCGTTACTTGCAAGTAAGCCGAGAACACCACAACAACCGAAACGCCATTGCGCGTCAACGAAACAAGTTGTTGACATTTATTGCCGGCCATGGAGAGTATATTCTTGCGATGAAGACAGTGAATTGATAGCTGACTAAAAGTATAGTAAGTACAGTAATAAATTGAGTAGTAAATGATATGCTAAACTATCCACATCCGGGAACTCTTTTCATCATATAAAAACAAAACGCTAATATAGGCTTTACATTGTGTTTCCAGCGCTTAAATCACTTTCTAGGTGTCAGATTAGGCGTATCCAAACAGAAATGTTGACCTGTGTGGGATTTAAGGACCTTTCCTTCAGGATTCCTTTAAATTCCTCTTTAAGATCGCACGCATCCACGCGTGTGCGTTGCAAGTGTGCGTGCGTTTTCCAAGAACTGAAAGCTGGGTTGGTATTCACGTTGAGACGATGTTGTGCGCAACAGGTCGGTCGTCTAACAAAACACAGGAAGCGCTGCACTTCGCACAAAACTGCAGTAGTGCACTAGGCGACCTAAACCTGCGGCAAGTCGCACATTGACCAAAGCGGCAGGTGTATGATCAATGGGCTCAGCGAACAAGATTTGTCCCAGTGTAGCTAGGAACGCTCCCAATTCGTAGGTCATTGGCGTTAGTGTGCTTGCAGACCGGCATTCACGGCCAACCACATTTCATGAAGAGACAAACACAACATTAACAGAGAGACCATAGAGGCGTTGTACATAAAAAAAAAGATCGGGTACGTGGTGTATTTGGGACGGAGCCGCAGTGGGGTACATGAAGCGTCTATTGTCTGCAGCAGGTGGTCTGTGAGAACTATAAGCAGTAGGAGCTTGATGTGGGTGAGTTGGTGCTACATTCCCCAGGAAACACAGCGCAAAAGAGACGAGGACGAAAGGAAGACAGCTTCTTCAACAGACGTGCGCCAAAATCCAACAAAATTTTTTTTTAAGCAACAAAGTTTATAAACTGTGGGGATGCGCGACTCTCGTGTGTCCCCTGGTATGTTTTTCCCACATAGCTCCCTATTCCTGCAATCCGGCTTCGCCGTGTGGCCTGCGTGATGCCTGCGGCAGTCGGTCTGGTTGAGGCACAGTACGAGAGATGGCGCGAGTGTCGCACTGCTAACGCTGCCTCCTGCGGGGTTAGGCGCGGGAACGAAAGGCTCTTCCTCTTTGGTGTGGGCCGGCGAGCAGCGCGGACGTGCCGCGCGTGCGCCGATCCATGCCTCTGCGAGACCGTCTCGCGCGGTCGCCTTCGAACGCGCCACCGTTCGCGTGACCGTACACGCGAACGACCAGGTGTTGGGATCCAGCATGGGGCGAACATATTCGCTCGTTATCCGGTCGCGGCGAGTCGGACTTCTAGATTTGTCGCGTGCCCATCGGCATGTTTTGTTGATAGCAACTCGGCTAGCGGGCATTGATCTATGAAAGGTGCAATAAATTCCCTTTCAATTGTTTGCACTACTGTGTTGTCGTTCCTTTGTCCCAAGAGCATGGGTGTAAGAACCCCACAATACATGAAAAAGGAATTGCATCACCATGACGCCATGAACACTCTGTCGCACCAGAAACGCAATCTCTTTCCAGGCAAATGCTACTGGCGGGCAGCTATATAATGCACGAGCCTCAGCCCTCGCAATGTAAAAGCCTTCCAGTCTCTCCCTTTCTAGTCTGTCTCCGGAACGTGCCAGAATCTTGCTGTGATTGATATATAGACTTCACTTGCAACGCTTGCAATGTTCAGTCAGATGTCCGCCCGCTTTGTTATTTATGACCCCGTTTTGCCCAATATGTACCTGCTAGCAGCTTATGGGGATTTCATAGGCGACATTTCTTGTCCATTGCCTTTTGTGCACTTCCATGTTTCTTAGAGGGAGAGTCTGGTTTTGCTTTCCTGTCCTGTTGTCCTATTTGTCCTATTGCGCGTCGCAGAATTGCGAGCCATCATTGACGATGACGTGAACACCAGCGTTGGTGGCGGACTCTCATGGCGCATAGTTTAATCAGAGTGGGCACAGAGCCGTTATTATAGCGACGAACCATATTGTCTACTAATCCTCAATGTGGGCTTTCTGATTGGAAGCGCACTGCCATTCCTGGGTTGCTTTCGCAGATGTTATAATACGAACACAACTGTTTATTTTCGGTTATTCAGAAGGAAACAAGATGACACAGATGACGGCACATACAGTTTAGTATTGTTGCCCTCACTAGAACGTAGAGAACGTTCGAGTCAGGGACATGGTGCGAACGAAATGGCGAAAACGTACGTGTCACTGACGTGTACGTCAGTGACATGGAAATGGTTACATATGCTAGTGTAAAGCATCGACAGTGACATAATCATGAGCATTGCTTCTTTTTCCTTAAGAATGAAGACCTGCGCAGGGCAAGAGCTTTTCTTGCGTGTTGTGGTTGAACAAGGCATCATGAGGCGTTGCTACCATTGTCGGTTCTAATATACAGGGTGTCCCAACTGCCATGCACAAAGGTTGCAAAGTTTGCAAATGTCATGTAGCTTGACAGAACCAAGGTAATATTGTTTCCCGTCGCTTGGAGATACTCAGGTAATTTTTTTCGTCCTGCCAAATGAGATAATCAACTTTTCAAACGCAATAATTAGACTAAAAAGGCCAATGAGAAAATTGTAGGGCAACATGAATAGCTCCAATACAGCTTACATATTAACAGGAGAAGACGTCAGCACGTGTACACTTCGTGATCACTCAAAACTGTTTTGCGCCTATAGCGCCGTGCCAAGATTACACGGAACCTTGTTTGAAATTGTAAGATTGGCACCCCACCTCTCTTACGAATGTAAGAGCGGAGAAACAGTGCACCACTGCACGAAAGCAATGAAATAGATATGAATATTTATTTTGCATGTTGTGTACGACCTGGCACCATCGCATTTACGCACTTGGACGTCATTTTCAACCAAGCAAAAGAAATACACAAATAATTTTTATCTGTAAAGCAAACCTAGCCCAATATGATGAACACTGGGACTCTGTCCAAAGTTGCGCTGCCTATGGGCGGTTTCAGGTCCAATTTTAATGTACGCGTGAATATATAGTCTGCTGTACAGCGCCGTGACCATATTTTCGTGCTAGGTCTGTGTTCAGTTAAGCCTAGACGTGCCCGTGATGCCTTTTCTAATGTTCTCGCATACGCATGTATCGGCGTTTACAGATAAATATTTAATTCAGAGTGAACAGACATCGCCAGTACTATTAGAGGTAAGTTCTGCACAAATGCACTAGCAGCATTTCGTTATAGGACCCTGGGCGTCCACACCTTTTAATTTGCCTGGCGAGATTTGTCCACTGCACTGCTGTACAATGAAGTAGTACTGCACATGCTAATGGGAAGGTAACCTGAGGTATTCGAAATAAAAACTTGGCCGTCACGTAAGGAGTTTAGCCGCCTGAGTGTCCTTAAGAGAAATTTCCCTTTATCAGAAGAAGTTTTCTTATTGCCTAACCAACGCTTGAAATCCCTAGATCCTGGGAATTGTTTTCTAGAGTTAGTAACACTGCGCGAAAGGCGGTGTAAGAGTTGGGTTCGGGCATAAAATATGTGGTAGCTGGCCCATGCCGTCACCCGACTCATCCACGTTGAGGAAACTGTTGAAGGGAGGGACTTGTTCTCATCGAGAACGAGGAATATGGGATTTATTTACCATATCTACATGAAGGGTGCAGAAGGCTACATTCCTTCAGTCTGACATGAGTGAAAACGAAAGCATACGAAGCAGCCCGAAACGGCTTCTTAAAAACCCTCTGTCCTCCCTTAATCCCTAGGTGAGGAAAAACTGCCCTTCAACATTCGTCCAATGGGAGCGTCGAAAGTCATAGAAGTCGATCCGCCTTTGAGGGGGAGGGTTCAAAAACTCCCTTCCGCACATTGGTTTCACTGAACACCCCGAGGGGAGTGGGTCGTCGTAGACAGGGGTTGATACGCTTCACGCGAGCAGGCACCTCTTCATTCGAGAGCTCACCCCGCAGCTAGCCGCCGCGTCTATCAATTGACTGTGAAGACTTCTGGGGCCCGTGAGAAAGCACCGCAAAACCCCCTTTTCCTGGAGTTCCCTTGCTCCAAGTAGACCGTGAAGGGGACAGTGAATCAACCAACAATACATGGTGCGCCGGACGTGGCTAGACTCGCTGGCGCCGGTAAAGGTTCGAAGGTTGCATTCCCGAAGATCGCTACTCCCGCAGGTCGATCGAAACGATTGCAGCGGGCCGTGAAAGGTTTGCATTTCGGTAACCCTGCAGGCCGATCGTAACAGCTCCTCCATGGCCCGGAAAATCTCGACTGGCCAGTGCTGATAAATGCTGGGCAGGAAGAGAATGGCTGGTTGCAGGGGGGGAGGGGGGGGATGAGTGCATTGGCTTGCAGCGACCAGCTGTGAAATGATGACGCCACCCCAAAACATCCAACAAGGACAGGGAATGCAAAGCGAACCCCATAAAACGGCTCTGCGCCGAGATGACGTTTCTTGGATCTCACTCTTGACCCGCCAGGCCTCAAAGAAAACGTAAGTGCAGAAACAACAAATGCTGCATTTCACTACTCCAATTTTTGAAGGAATTTCGCGCTGACAAATTTAGCAATCATGGATGGAGTCCTGGTAAATGAGAGGGAATCTTCTTGGCTTAACAATATTACCAATAACCCCAAAATTTAGGCGGGATCCCTTAACGCAGAATTCAATGTAGCCTGCCTCAACCATTCGCATTGCTATGATACTTTCCCTTCTTATATATAACGGAGAAGTTGTTCTCTTGAAGAGTGAGGCTCCATTGGAGCAAGCGGCCATTTTTGTGTGACGTTTGATTGAGCCACCTCAGAGGACAGTGGTCGGTCTCGAAGATGAACCGCGGTCCATTTAAGTAACATGACAACTTCTGAGCTGCCCAAACTAGACAAGAACATTCCTTCTGTGAAACCCTCTAGGCTTCCTCTCTTACAGTTAGTTTATGGCTGACATAGAGTATACGATATTCCTTATTATCGTTGCCGAACAAAGTACCACGTCCATACCCCTGTCGCTTGCGTCGCACTGAACTATGAATTCATTCGTGTAGTCTGGCGCGCGAAGCACAGGACCAGAAGGCCATAGGGTTTTCAAACCTTGGAAAGCATTCTCTTCGTCCTTATCCTAGTGCACGCTATTCGGTGCTCCCTTTCAGAGGGCGTCCGTTAAAAGACTTGCTATTTTCGAGTAATTCAGAATGTACCTTTGATAGTACCCCACAAGTCTCAAAAACGAACGAATGTCCGTTTGCGTGTGCGGCTGTGAAAAATCTCTAATCGCAGCTATTTTGAGCTTGGCCGGCCGTCTCGTACCCTGGCCGGCAACATGGCCCAGATAAGTAACTTGCGAGCAGCCAAATCTACACTCTTCCGCCTTGATCGTTAAGCCTGCTCCCCCCCCCCCCCCCTCAACCGTGAGAACACCTGTTGGATGTGCGATACGTGCTGCTTCAAGCAGTGCGAGTAAATTGCTGCATCATCAAGATATGGCAAGGTGAACTCCTGCAAGTCTTTGAGACAATATTCATTAACTTAGAGAAGCTAAACGGCGCGTTCTTCAGCCCGAAGCTGAGGGCGAGAGGGTGAAAAGGGCCTACAGTGAGATAAATGCGGCTTAGCGGATGGCATTTACTGAAAGGGGAGCTTGCCAGTATCCCCACTCGAGATCTATAGTTAAAATGTATTTAGCAGCGCTAACTCTTTCGATTCGTTCCTCAACGCTGAGTATCGGGTACAGCTGATCCCTCGGGATGGCATTTAACTTAATTACTGTAATCAACACACGGACGAGGGTCCTTATTAGGGTTTTCTACAAGTATTAGCGCTGACGTGTGGTCACTCTCAGCGGGCTAAATTACTCCCAACTCTAGCATGTGCTGAATCTCTGCCACCATAATTTCTCTCTGTCCTGAAGACACATGGTATGGCTTTGGTCTTACGGGTTCGGTTGATTTCAGCTCTGTTTCATGCGTTATTAGTGCGGTTCTACCTGGCCGATCGCTGAATGTGTCGAGATATTCCCCTAACAGCCCTCTTAGCTCATCTAGCTGCTCGGGTCTAAGAGTGTGCGAGCTTACCGAATGTTTTACCGCTTCTTCCAGGCTGATTTCAGAGTTGGAGGTCGCCTTATACTCATTATATTCGGTGCTAGTGTTATTCTGCTACTTGATGGTGAAGTTAACAACTCCGCGCTGCTCCATGTACGGCTTCATCAAATTGCAGTGGTATATCCTCACCTCCTTCCAGCGACCGGGCAACTTCATACCATAGTTAGTATCGGAAAGCTTGCGCAACACTTTAACGGGTCCATCCCAGTGAACTTCAAGCTTGTTCTTTCTTGAAGGTTTGAGGACCTTTACCTCATCTCCGGCGTTAAACGTACGAAGCCTCGCATTCTTGTAGTAAAGAACGTGGCGTTCTTTTGAGATACTCCCATGTTCTTTTCGGCTAGTTATTGGATTGCACTTAGCCTTTCCAGCAGATTTAGCACGTATTCTACCACTGTTGGTCTCTCTCCATTTTCCTCCCACATCTCTCTTAACATTCTCAGTGGAGAACGGAGTGTCCTCCCAATAGACTAGTTCTGCTGGCGAGAACCCTGTAGCCTCATGAGGAACCGTTCGCAAAGCAAACAAAGTGGCCGGAAGACAATTCTCCCAGTCCTCCTCCTGCTCGTAACAGAGCGCCCGCAAAACTCGTTTAAGCACTGAATGCCACCTCTCTAAACTACTTGACTGAGGGTGAAAAACGGAGCTGTGTATCAACTTTACCCCGCACTTTGTAAGAATGTAGAAGTCAGTGAGCTGGTGAATACTCACCCTTGACCCGCCTGAATTGCGGCTGGAAACCCAACTCATGCGAATACTGACAAAAGCACGTCTACAACTTCGGTGGAGCTGAGTTCTTTCAGAGCGATTGCTTCCGGAACTTTGTAGCCAGACGCAGCATAGTAAACAAGTACGTGTCACCCGAGTTTGTCTTCGGTAGAGGCCCTACCGTGTCAATCACAAATCGTCTGAAAGGTTCTGAAATTAAGGGCACTACATTTAGTGGAGCTTTCCATGTTTCTTCTGGTTTAGCCGAGCGCTGGCAGGCGTCACATGATCTTGCAAAGTTTTCTACGTCTTTGAAACAGCCAGGCCAGTACTATTCTATAAGCAATCTTTCCTTCTTTTTGTTTATGGCTAGGTGGCGAGAACACCCATTTCCATGACAGAGACTCAAAAGCTCCTCCCTGTCCTTAGTAGGTACGACTAACTGATCTAGAATCATGCCTTTTCGCTCTCTGTAGTGCGGATAGAACAATCCTCCTCTCTCTTGTATCGTCACGTTGCGCCTAGCAATGCCTTCTTTAGCTGTGTTATGCAATTTAGCTAACGTATCATGCTTTTGCTCGGCTGCCAGTGACCCTCTGTCCACACGTAATAGCCGATCGAAGTTCTTTGAGGCCGGTGACAGTAACGACCCTGTCTCGCTTGCGAGTGGGTCAGCTGGCGCAGCCTGCAGGCGTGAACTTTGACGCCCTAGTGATCCGCTCTCATTGAGCTGGTTAGTTGGCAGGGTTTCTTCAACTGTTTTCTCGTCCCTCGAGCCTAGCTGGGATTCGGCTACTGAGCTTGGCCTCGCGTCAACGCCTGTACTACGCGCTCTCCCAGTTTAAGCCGATTGTCCCGCAGTAACTTACCCTACCGGTTAAAAAAAATTGTAAGTGTACTGCAGCGACAAGGATTTGGAAACTGTAGCCTCGTTCACGAGCTCCCCGAACGGTCCACTGATTTTGACTTTGGCCATGGGTAGCCACACGCTGTGTTCTTGTACATCCTGTTTGATCCATGCTACTTCTCCCGTGAAGTCATCTACCGTCACGTAAGACGGATGGACAATATCCACAGTGGCCGCACTGCCTCGCAGCACCGGACATGGTTTGCCATTAACTTGCAGGTCGCGAAGTTATAGGCTTAAAAGATCCATATTCTTGTCTTGTTCATCCACGTAGGAGAAACCTACGCTAGGCTTCCCGCAATTTACTGCGATATGCCCGTAATTGCGTCGCTTATAGCAGCGGATCGGTTTAAAAGATTCGAACTTTCTTGTTTGCTGTTTCTGTACGGGAGTGGGGGGAGGGTTTCCCCGTTTGACTTCTTCTCGCTCTTATGTGTGAGCTTTTCCTCCACGTCTACAGGCTCCGGTATTCTAGTCTGCGAACCCTTTTTGAACCGAAGCGGTTTCCGCTGTCCATTTTGACCGTCCCAATTTCCGTCCTCGACATTGAGCTTTCTACGCGTTGCGTACTCTTCAGCTAATTCAGCCGCCCTTTCCACAGTGCTCACATTTCCTCTGTCTTGCACCCACAGCTTCTCAAAGTGTGGGATGCTTTTGTAAACGTACACAAGACACACGCATTCCATAATTAAGTCTCTCCTCTCGTACATTTCCGCGCTTTTCAACCACACGACTAGGTTGGCCTTTAAGCCGTATGCAAACTCCGCATACGCCTCGCTATCCTTCTTTCCCTTGCTTCTAAACCTTTGCCGAAAAGCTTTCGGCTGAAAGGCGGTAATTCTTCAAAAGACTAGCCTTAACCTTCGCATAATCATGTATATCTTGTGCACTGAATGTGGCGATTACTTCCGCAACATCATACGGACAGCAACCCCTGTGGCCATCCATGTACGTGGACCGAAGTTCATCCGTCTCGCAAGTGGTTTCAAAATTTCCTAGGAACAAGCCTATGTCGTTCCCGACCTCAAATGGCTTTAACAGCCTGTTCGTGCGGTATGGTTCTGCCTCACGTGATCCTCCCAAAGCCCCTTCACTTCCTTGAGACTACTCCAAACGTTTGCTTTGAAGCATTTTTCTTAACTCGCGCTCCTCTCTGTCCCGTTTCTCTCTTTTCCTAATAAGTTCTAACCCGATTTCAATGTCCTCCTCACTGGCCTGTTTGGAAATCAGCTCCTATACTTCAAATTTTAGCATTTTTTTGCGTACCTCTAGGCGCAGTTCCTCACCAACAATCAACAATTCGTCTCTCAGAAGTGCCCTTAACTCAATGATTGCTACTTTACTGCATTGGTCCTGGCCGCTAAACATACCTAGTTAAACGCAACTTAGCTAACAATCAGCAATCCAGCTTCGCTACTGTTCTAAACTGGACGAACACAAAATGAAGCCTAGGGAGTCAAAGCCAAAACCAAGCGCTCACCGCAGACACAGCACCACGTTGCAAAGTCCGTCTCACCGCTGCCAGCCAGTTGTAAGGGTTGGGGTAGGGCATGAAACAAGTGGTAGCTGGCCTATGACATCGTTCGACTCATCCACGCTGAGGACATTGTTGAAGGGAGGGACTTATTCTCATCGAAACCGAGGAATATGGGATTTATTTACAATATCTATATGAAGCGTGGAGAAAGTTAAATTTCATCAATCTAGCATGACTGACAACGAAAGCACACCAAGCAGCCCGAAACGGCTGCTTAGAAAACCTCAGTCCTCCCTAGGTCCCCAGGTGAGGGAAAAGTGTCGTTCAACCTTCGTCCAATAGGACCGTCCGAAGTCATCGTAGTCGACCCGCCTTCGAGGGAGAGTGTTCACACACTCACTTCCGCACTTTGGTTTCACTGAATACACAGAGGGGAGTGGGTCGTCGCAGACAGGGGTTGATACGCTTGTCCCGAGCAGGCGCCTTTCGATTCCAGAGGTGACACCGCAGCTAGCCGCCGCGTCTGTCAATTGACTTTGTCGACTTCTGGGGCCCGTGAGAAAGCACCGCAAAACACCCTTTTCCCGGAATTCTCTTGCTCCAAGTAGACCGTGAAAGCGACAGCTAATCAACCAACAATTCACGGCCCGCAGGACGTTGCTAGACTCGCTGGTGCCGAGAAAGGTTCGAAGGTGGGTTCTCCGAAGATCGCTACTCCCGCCGGTCGATCGAAACAATTGTGCTGGGAGGTGAAAGCTTTGCGGTTCACTACCCGTGCAGGCCGCGCGTAACAGCTCGTGGTGGCGTGAAGGCGAGCGAAAGCGAAATTTTTTGACCTCTGCCATCGGTGTACGGGGTAACGCGAATCAGTCCTTTGAATTGAATAGAAGTGGACAAGTAGCATTTTCTTCCATCTTATAATGCTACGCAATGACCTTTTAATTACTTGTGTCTGGAGTACAGTGACAGAATTATAATGAGGAGTGGCCACGCAACCGTGCTATAGTACTCTAAAGTCACGGGTGAGTCTCAAATCGTATCCTGCGTTTACCTCTGTTTCTCGATTTGTAAAGCTGTCTTCGCAATAACACTAAGGCCTTAGAGGCTCTTGAGAATTCATCGGTTCCTTCAGCTTCATCTGACATTTGCCTTCAGCGCCCGTTTAGACGTGAGCGCGCGCATATTCTAGCTGGCTGTAAAGATAGAAACTACCGGACTACCTTCGCCGCCGAAAATTGCTGCGCGTCTTTCATCCTATCAGTAAGATCTTGATGAGGGCTAGTTGGTTCATACTTAAAACTGAGGTGAAACAGCGTGAAAAAGACGAGGACACAAGGAAACAAATACCACAGACAAGCGCTGACTGCCAACTGGATCCACTTCCAGTTGGCAGTCAGCGCTTGTCTGTGGTATTTGTTTCCTTGTGTCCTCGTCTTTTTCGCGCTGTTTCACCCCAGTTCTTTCATCCTACTTTGGCTCTTTGTCACGTTTTGACAAGGTCGAGCATGTCGTGTCATGGGAGCCCCAACACGTTTTAGAGCTGAACTTCCGATTTCTCTACAAGGTCACTGAAGCGCCATGGTGGCTGAGGGACGCGTTCAACATTGAACTTTCCGGCGCATCTCTTGTCGTGATGCGCCATTTCGCCTTGCTGGCTCACAAAAGTTTCCCGTACACCAACACCCACATCGCATTTATTCTCAGTAATGCATTCCCCTCAATATCAATATTTATCACCAAGCTAGTTCCATACATCCGGTGCGCAGTAGCCTCGCGTATTGTCAGAATAGTGTGTAAAAAAAAAACCACGTGTTCTACAGTAACCATCACAAGCGCGATAGACCGAAGACCTAACTGTGCCCATGACTTACGCTTTGGTGTCCGCGTCACCAACACGACGGAGACTGGAGGAGGAACGAGAACGGGAAGAGGGGCGGGGCCAGGAACACGGGCGGGGTCAGGAACACGGGCGGGGTCAGGAACACGAGCGGGGTCAGGAACACGGACGGGGTCGGGAACACGGGAAGGGGGTACAGAACCACCTGTCCCGGTTCCGGACCCACCGGTTCCGCCTCCTCCGCTCGGTCCACTTCCACTCGGTCCACGTTCACTCGGTCCTTTTCCCCTCGGTCTGCTTCCGCTTGGTCCCCCTCCGCTAGGCCCCTTTCCGCTAGGCCCCTTTCCGCTAGGCCCCCCTCCGCTTGGTCCGCCATCACTGGATCCACCTCCACTGCCTCCGCCACCCCCTCCGCCGCCTCCGCCGCCAACTCCTCCTCGGGAATCGATCTCGGAGTCTACACCGGTATCCGACACTACGTACGGAAAGTGATGAGACGTTAGTAACGCGAGACTAGGAGAACAAAGACGACGAAAATATTGCATTGCATGACGCATGTTATGTAAGAATTCCTTTCATATTTATAATATTTTCCCCTTCATCATTGCTTCTCACGACGCCCCCACCCCTCTATTGCTCTTATCGGCCACTCTGTGGGGTAGATGACAAGAAGTAAATAGGATTCGAAGGCAAAGAATCGCTACGCAATATGGCTCTAGATAAAATAATCCTTGTGCATTCAAATCGCATTCGAATGTATTCGCAAATCGCATTCGAATGTACGGACTGGGATTTTCGAAATTTGCAAAGTTCCCTGTCTGTCCTGATTACGCGGGACGTAATGGTCATGGCAGCGCACGGGAGCAAAGCTGCTCTTAAAACTCTTCCTTCAAATGGCTGTACTCGAAGTCACCCTTAAGAGGAAAGAGCTCAGGATGAAAGAGCAGTGATGATGCTACCTGGAAGTTGCCGCGTCTGCTCGGTGTGACGTCAGCTATTTTTAGCGGTTCTGCTCAGGCCTAGGTAATTTATATCGGTAAGGATTTTAAACGAGGAGACAGGACACGTTTCAGAAAAGCTTTCATCGCTACAATGGCTAAAATATGGGTAAAATAGTTTATTATAAGTGACGTCACACTGGTGTACCGTATCTGGGGTTACGACTCCAAATAAAAAAAAAGTTGAAATTTGTCCTTTCCTTTATTGACCTTTTCATGTGAAAGTAATGATCTCAGAGGCCAATTAACTAATTTCGCAGGCAATGCTGAGAAGTGGCGCACTTAAAGGCTAAGCTTAAGTTTATTGACGGCCACAAGCGGGCTGATTTAGGATATTATTATTCTTACAAACATTTTTTGAAAATTGACAATCAGAAATAGAAACTAAAGTAGAAAGTTTACAAATTGATAACGAATTATACTAATAGCAGATATCACTCGTTGTATCCATTACACCCTTTACAGCAGCTAAAGTGGACAAACGTGATAAACGAGTTTATTGTTTCCGTGAAATTACCATTCTTACTGGTGTTGTGCTAAAGTTACACTAAGTAGTATATAGGAACACAATGGTAATTAGGTTACCAGTGCATTGCGTATGCTACTATTTCCTTCATTTGAGAAGTCTTACCAGTAGCAGTTATGAGAAATGCGATATCGCATCCTATAGTGCTGAGATAACAGAGTTCTCCACTTATTGTTTAGGTTTTGTGAAAAATTCGCTATTCCAACTAACATTTCCAAGAAATTGGTAGCCTACAGTTAATATTTACGATCTACAGTCGGTATATTTTAGCTTTTTCAGCTTTATCCAACAAACTTAAATTCAGTTCGCTTGCAGGGAATGCCTACAAAACAAAAACTACTTTTTTCCGTTCCCACGTATTCACAGAAGCTATAGCCGTGTAGCTTCTCCTCAAGCTCGAGTGGCTGGTTTTCTTCACAGCGGTGAAACATTACACTGAGAGAACGATAATTGCGACAAAGTGATCTATACCGCGAAGCAGTTGTTGCTCTCATGGTTTTTGTTCGCAACGCGCCACTGACATCGCTGCCTCCGAGCGACCACAACATGTTCTAAACAAACCAGCAATCATTGTTTTAATTACGTGGAGCATTTCAAATATATTAAGCATGAAATGTTGCGGGTCCCCGTAGGTCGTGCAGAGGCTGTTAAAAAAAGGGGACGCGGTAGCTGAGAGATGCCCGCGCACGCACGCACACACGCACGTTAAGAGCCTGTAGTTGCTAAACTTGTGCCGAAATCTATTACGCAAGCGTTTATGCCTCTAGAAATGGGGGCCGCCGTGGCCTGAATTGAACCCGCAACCTTGTACTGAGCCCGCGAATGCTATACCTATTGAGCTATTTCGGCGAATACATAAAGGAACAGTTAAGATAAACAAGGCGTAAAAAGAAAGACGTTTATAGTCGTAGGCTGCCAATGTTTAAGAGACATTCGGGAATGTGTAGCCTCAGAGAGTGGCGCTTACTCGCTGTGCTCGCTCACGCTGTCACACCGCGAATCACAATGTCGCTGTCATCGCAATTAGCTTCAGGGAAGAAAGAAAAAGAGTATGCCAGCTTCTTTCGCGAAGGTGGCCACGGGTCCCACTCTACACCGGGTGTTCCACGAAATGTGTACGCAATACCTAGGAAAGTTGATACAGTTAAACGATTTCCTTTAGATCGCTTCTGCCATAGAGTGACACATTTATAAATGACTCGCTCAAGTAATTAAACAAACATATACGCAAACCACACTGAGTAACATTTCAAGAAACCACGCCATTGATCTCAACGTAAGTGAGCCATCCGAGGGTCTTGGAACCACTTCGAGAAATGCAAAAAAAAGCAAAACAAAAAAACTAACACTGCTTATTTTCGACAGCCTACTGAACTGCGTCGAATTTAACATGGGAAAGCGAAACTATCCACGTGAGGAGTGCAACGCCCTTTGTAGACACTCTTGAGTGACGTGACTTTTTGCGTCTCGCCGTCGGGTGAGCACGAAGCAGCCGAGACAGCAGCGTGATAAGAACGCTCGACTGTTGTTGCTCGCCCCACCTGTCAGACACAATCAACACGTCACTCTTTGTCCATGCGTGTGTTCTGGCCCTTCTCAGAGTATGGGAACTTCCGCATACTCACTGTCATCACCGAGGAGAAGGAAGGCGAGTACTGCAGCAGTCCCGAAGATTATGGTGATCGCGATGACCATGATCACCAATGTGTTCGAAGTCGAGTCCCTGCGGGAACAGTCACGCGTGGCGAAAATAGGGCAACTGAGCAAAGAAGGCTCTACTCGGAAGCATTTACCACTTAGGCCTGGCCTTGACTGCTAACCTTCGTCCACGAGGTTTACAGGGACGAGGATTTTGTAGCCCTGGTTTCTTCGCGAAGCTGTGACTCAACGTAAGTTCAGCGTGCTTTAAAGAAGCTAAAGGCTGCCTGTGGCGATCGTTATCAGTGATTTCTGCTGAACATTTTTTTTGTTCCAGCAAAAAACAAAACAAAAAAGAACAGTTCGCATTCACCGCAGCTTTGCAATCGCTCCATTTCACAGCAAGATCGCGTTTCACGGCCCGGACCTTTCAATATAACACTGTGCGCTGCCACGCCCCTCCTTTGCTGAGAAAAAAAAAGAGAGGCGAAAATTTTCACTCTTCGCTACCAATGATCGTGGCCATGACGTTACGGGCTTGCTTCTGGCGCTTGTAGTAAGGTAAAGCGGTACTTTGGAAACTGGTTTCAGTAACTCTGAGAAAGTTGTTACTCAGCTGCTTTGCTGGGTGGCCCGCAGTAGAAATCATAAGGAAGCGCAGATGAAGGCAGGGAAGTAAAATTGCCAAGAGTTATACTAGACTACGCTGTCCGCAAAATATGTCCTTGATGCGAAATTAGAGTGAAAGGAAAGCGTTTGCAAAATCTTATTTGTAAGTTTTTAATTATAAACAACATTCCACAAACAACGGTAGTTGTGACCGAATACGAAAAAATTCAAGGTTCACAATTCGTCATCACTTTTGTATAATTCTGACAAACAGGGAAATATGATTAGGTCGTTTGGCAGTAAAAATGATTGGTACTTCCTTTTATAACTGTCCATTATAGATTTCACCAGCCCAAATTTAAAGGACAATTGTATTTCAAACAGTTCCTAGAGTCCAAGCAATTCTCTCAATTGCTACAAATTTCTCTCAAATCAGTTCAGGGGATGTCTAATGGGACATATTATTTATATCTCGTTGTGAATAGAGGTTGGCACCGAGACTGTGCGGCTTAATTATCACCGAAAAAAACAATGAAAGTTCCTTAAATATATTTTAGATGAGGGGTATGTTATTGTAAATTATTTTTTGTTTGTTTCTATAAATCTTTATCAAGCCTTTAAAGCTATAGTGGTTGGCTATATTGTATGATTTCCCGCACCGTGCAACATGCTTCCTTAAAATGTGGCGCAGTAGAAGCTACGCTTTCAACAGCCTGCATTTACAGCAAACCAAACTAACGCCAAAGCATGAAACACGACCCAAATTATAAGGAAGTTTTCCGTAGTGAGGCGCCTATCTACTTAAACACGTAGGAACGCTGAAGTAGTTTTACTCGGTAGGCACTGCACCGATTTTATGCTGCAGCGTCACGATTTCTCACTTTGGCAATAGTTCTTTTTCTGAATCCTGTTGAATGTCCCAAAGTTGATAAAGAAGCTTTTAAAACTCTCCAGCACAACAATAAAGGGTACGTCCACTAAGCAGACGCCATTAGTCGAGACCTATAAAATGAATAACATCGAGAATATACATAGCTATAAAACGTACCACTAACTTGCGTGTCGGGTTTTCGCAAAAGCTCTGTCAAAATTCTCTCAGTTTCATGCAAGCTGCAAGCTAAACATATTGAATTTGTGTTATTTAGAGGCCATTGACTTTAACAGATGCAGTTTACGGGACTGCGATCTACGTTTAAGTGGCGAATTACAGACTTGTAAAATTCGTGCCTCCATATTATAAAACCTTGGTGCTTGGCACCTTTTTTTTTAATATTAGAAAGCCCAACAATTCTGCGTCGTGCTGTCTGTGATATTAGAGTTTTATTAAATGTATTAAAGTTCATTCCAATGGTTTCAGCAGTTGTCTGAAGAGAGCATTTCTACATTCAAAAGTATTTTAATTGTAAAATAAGGGATTGGCCACGAGGGAGAGCTTCCTTGTACGGTTCCCCGCGAGCTTTAATTGTAAACACTGGCCTCAGAAGAGTACTTTCCCCTTCCTATCAGTTATGTATCAACTCATCATATACTGAGCATCTACTTACTGTTCACCAGCTGGATCGAATAAGAAAAAAAAAAGAAACGTGATTAAGGACTGTGGAACAGAATAAGTTTGGTACGCAGTCCGACAAGGCTGTCAATGCAATGTTTCGTTCTTTCGCAATCTGAACAAGAGAGTTCGGATTCAACAAAAACAGTTCGGCACCATTTCTCACTGAAGGCGTAAAATAACGTAACACTAAAAACAATGTAAATTCCAAATCCAGCGCAAAAATACACATGCACAAAAAGAAGACATGAAAGACGCGGACAAGTGCTTGTCCGCGTCCTCCGTGTCTTGTTTATGTGTATGTGTATTTTTTGCGCTGTATTTAGAATTTATGTTGTTTAGTGGGCCTGCTTGGCCTTCTCCGCCCAGCCCACCAGTTCACGCTGTCGGTCGACGTCCCCGGAACTCAGCCAGGCTCTCCAGTAAGTTTCGCTGCTGATGGGGGGATGAGAAAACGAGAGCGATGTGCATTCCAACATTATGTGTGTGAGTGTCCCTGCTTGTGAACAGAGCCTACATAGGTGGCATTCCTTGCTCTTTGTGATTTTGTTAATGTACTTTGGGTGTGGGTGTGTGTTTGTCTAATTGCAGCAGCTTCGCTTGTTCACGCGGCTGTGGCGTATTAGTTTGAAATATTGGGAGTGTGTGCTGAAGAGGTCCTGTGTTCAAATTTTTCCGTAGGACAATTTTATTATTGTGTTTTTAGTTAATCACAACGCAGCTGCTTCTTGAAAATGTTTAGTGTGAAAAGTTACGAAACTGCCTAAAGCATGAAGAAGGACGAAGTTTAGCCAAGCCTGTTTAGCCAAACCAAACCACCCTGCTTGCAGCTCCCGTACACACTGGCGCCACAGTTCCCTCTAGTAATTGTATGAAACTTTGTTAAAATAGGATCAAACAGGTGACACGGGTAGCCCATGGCTTCCGAGATGTTCAGCGAGCAGCGGGCGTCACCAGATCTCGGAGTTCTTGCGGGGTTATATTAGTCGGGAGATAACGGCGGATATTTATAGGTCTCAATTTGGCTGCACCTTTTGCACTGGTTCAGGAAAGTGTCGTGCCAGTGCAGCGCCAGTTCATGAAGTGTGAGTGTAGTGCGACACTAGCGCTGTCGGTGCAGCGGTCAAATCGAGGACAAAAGTGCAGAAACGTACAGGCCTTCGTCTGCTGCGACTGCAGCGGCTGAGGCTTTTCTTTTGTTGGTGTGTCATTATTCAGAAAGCATGACCAAGCATGGTTTCCACACCTTTCTGACTCATACATGACATAACGTTTCAAACGAATGACTTAACGTCGCGGTAGCGGTAAGCTCGTGAAAATTAATACAAACGACTGTGACCTGATGGAAAATCCCGGCCATCAGTGCACTTAGCAGCAGTTGAACCTGGAAAGCGCCCTTAACAAGATGCAGCGTACACATCCTGAAGAAAACTGGCGTCCGTGCTGCGTTACTAATAGCAGGCGCCGTCGATGCCGTCTACCAACTCCCGCACTGCCACGGAGACGCATGTGTCGTCTGCTATCAAAAGCCTTGCACTACGTGCACGAGAAAAGAACTTGCGGAGAGTCTAGTGCCGAAGTGTACATGAACTCGTGCAGCACGACGTCAAATCAAGTGCCGAAGTGCAGGTGGCGCTAGCTGCAATGGCAAATCGAGTGCTAGAGTGCTGCACCCCCTGAACTAGTGCAGTAAGTGCAGCCAAATCGAGGAGACCTTATATTTGGTTGAGTTCCGTGTTTTCCGTGGCACACTCAGTCGTATTGAAACGAACGTTTCAGAGAGCCTGCGTTACGTGGTCACGATCTGAAACTATGGCCACCCAAGTTTCCTTGATGTTATGTTCTTAGCTGTCATAAATGACTATATGGCCGTAAGGCGCTGGAGTGATTCGTTATTAGCGAATCGTTTTTGTTGCACTATGCACGTACGCTAATACGTTTGTGCGATGAAACAGTTCGATTGTCTGCAACGTTGATGCCTATGAATGCATCTTAAATCATTACATGTTATACACCAGGGAGCTATAGCCCCGGATAATTTCACGTGGGCTCTTTGATCAATGAAACTTTACAGCTGTGTACGCTTCGCAGATACTTAATTGAGGTACCTGAGGCGAAGGCACCTGAAGGTCAAGACAAAAGACATAGTAGCTGCTGCATACTTCGGCAGCATGTGTTCCCACCACGTGTCTGTTGCAATCTTTAAGTGTCTCGTTGTTCTGTGGAGACAGTTCCACTGCGCGCTCAGCTTAGTTACCGAGGAAGCGAAACACAGAGTAACGTCGCGTAGGCTGATCTTTGATGTTGAAGACCTAGGTCCGTATTCACCAATGTTCGTACTCAAGAACTATTCGTAACAGCAAATGCGAGCCACTCCTGATCAGCGAAGCCCGCCAGCTAGTGGCAAAGTGAACTTACAAACGATGAGCTTCGCGAATTCGGCCCCCGGAGCTGAAGCGACAAAGCCTTTCCTTCGAGAGTTTTTTTTTTTTTTGCGATTGGACAGACTTTATCTGTAATGATATGTGTAGTGTCAGGCCTGGCTCAAAATTATTTTTCTTTTTTTTTGCGAAGAAATCTAGTATAAGGAGCTTTTGTGAATGTGGGCCCCACTTTCTATATTTTTGCCTATTGTTTTATCCTTAGATGATGTATAACGTAACCATGGTGTATTAGCGGACTGTGGCATGTTTATAATGTTTAGCAGAATCTCCGTGTGAGTAAAACACAGCATCGGGCTCAAGCGAAATATATCACGATGACAATCCCCGATAACCCGCCGTGGTTGCTCAGTGGCTATGGTGTTGGGCTGCTGAGCACGAGGTCGCGGGATCGAATCCCGGCCACGGCGGCCGCATTTCGATGGGGGCGAAATGCGAAAACACCCGTGTGCTTAGATTTAGGTGCACGTTGAAGAACCCCAGGTGGTCAAAATTTCCGGAGTCCTCCACTACGGCGTGCCTCATAATCAGAAAGTGGTTTTGGCACGTAAAACCCCAAATATTATTATCTTATTACAATCGCCGATGTTTGAAAAGACAAAATCTGTGACTTTTAAGGGTGACCTCATCTGAAACACTATGTCGTAATAACAAGTAAGGTTTGCGGCAGAAATCATTGTGGTGGCGGGAGAGAATAATTTGTTGTGGCCTCAACAGGTCGGTCACATTTGGCTCTGCAGATCTCTGCGCCTGTGACAGGCCTCTTGCTGCAACATTTGTTCGAGGCGTGACACCAATGACCCAATTTAGAATGATCTGTCCCATTTTATGACTACACAATACGAGTGAGATATTCTGAGGGCGCAGCAAAGTGCCTACTGATGCTAACTGAGATCCATAATGGAAAATCTTACAATAGGTGCATTGGCAGAGAAAAAAAAAGTTATTGTGGGCTCTAATAAAGTGAAAAAAAAATAACGACGAATACCTAATATATACTCCAACTTTATGAACAAAAATGACCTCAAATCGTTTCCTTCCTTCTAATATACGGCAGAAAAACAAAAAGAGTGTCATGGGAATTAACCAGAAATACTTACGTGCTGGCATCGGAGACATCCCGGACACCATAGGTATCTGTGAAGCGGCTACAAAAAAAAATAACAATAATAAAACATAAGAAGAGACGAAATACACGTTAAGGAATGGATCATTAGTCACAAGGGCCTTAGTGAAATGCGAATAACATTTATTTCACTGTGGTTACAGTAGTATATATTTTTGTAGAGTATTCTTTTTAATTTTTAAATATTACATCAATGAATCGTATAATTCATTTGATTACTCAGAGCGCTTAAAAATAATTAGGACCCAGAATGGAATCAAATAAAACGTTCAAGAGGGGGGAACTTTGGGCTAGTTGGCCCGACATGTTTAAAGAGGCAAATAACCGCGACTTCAGACGAGAGGTGACGGAGGAGTGGACAGGACGAGCAAACGAGCGGTCCTGTTTGAATCAAAACCTGCGCCACATGTCGTACTAG